>NW_027465848.1:300000-542188 GCF_049634645.1 Pelodiscus sinensis
GACTGCACCCGCCCAGATCGCACTACCCGTCAAGTAAGCGTTCCTGGGTCAGCAAAGACCGTGTCGGGACTTCTGCCACCAGCCTGCACTTTTGTTTTCCCACCGTCTGGTTCCCTTGTGACAAATGCTGTAAATGAGACGGGTAAACAGCATTATTACAGGTCTGCTCCTAACGATGAGCGGCAGGAAAGGTTCGACCTTGTGGGATGAAATGCATGTCATCGGCAACTCGCAAGCATTGGACTGTGAGCTGTCAGGCAATTGTGGCCAACTGCGATTATACAAATGACATGTATCCTCTATTGAAGGTCTGTCTTGCCCAGGAGCATAGGGAATGCTTCCAGGCCATGATTACATAAGGTCAGTAATGAGCCAGAACTTCTCTTCCAGTGTCTTTAGGTACTGCTGCTAGATCCATTTGCATGCAGGGTGTTGTGACTCTAGTTGGGGTTTCTGAGAGAGATTCAGAATATGTAGTGGCCTCCCACTTGACAGTCAAAAGCTCAGTTGGCTAGTTTTCACAGAACCACCAAACCTGCTAGAAAGACAGGGGTTCCAGATGAAACAAGCATCTTGAGTACCCAGTCGTCATTAAAACAGTTCGACCTCCTCCCTCAGCTCTAGTCTGCAAGCTAGCAAATGTTTACCCAGCTCTCCTTTTTTCAAGCCCAACCTCCCATTTCAGACAGGCCTCGTGGCGTGTTACAACAGACAGTTGGGTCAGGAAGGTTATAACAAATGGGGATATTCCATCCACTTCGCCTCAGTCCACTCCGCCCATCTCCAGGGACCCCTTTCACAAGACTATAGTGAGCCAAGAGGCACACTCCCTTCTTTGTTCAGGAGCAACAGAACATATCCCATCCCCCCATGGGAGGAAAAGGCTTTTCCTCAGTCTTATTTCATGCCAAAGAAGCATGGAGGTCGGGCTCTGACCTCAGATCTAAAGATAACTGACCCCATTTATAGAGTCTCGGAAGTTCAGGTTGGTGACACTGACAGCAGTAATTCCATCTTTAGAGGCAGGAGATTGTTTTCAGCATTGACCTATAGGGATGCCTATTTCCACATGATACATCCTGCACACGAGAGACCCATGTTTCCATGATGGGACAAGATTATTTTCAATTCTGAGCACTTCCCTTTGGTCTCTCGTTGCCCCCCAGGTGTTCTCAGATATTCTAGCTGTAATAGCTGTTTACCTGTGACAAGAAGCAATTTTAATTTTTGCATATCTCCACCTCCAGCAGACAGCTCTCTCTCTTGCAGGAGTTGGATTTCCAGCTACCATGAAGCATAGAATCATAGAACCATAGAGCTGGAAGAGACCTCAGAAAGTCAAGTCCAGCCCCCTGCTCTAGGCAGGACCAATCACAACTCAATCAACCCAGCCAGGGCTTTGTCAAGCCGAGACTTAAACACCTCTAGGGATGGAGACTCCACTACTTCCCTAGGGAACCCATTCCAGTGCTTCACCACTCTCCTAGGGAAATAGTTTTTCCTAATATCCAACCTGGACCTCTCCCACCACAACTTGAGCCCATTGCTCCTTGTTCTGCCATCTGTCACTACTGAGAACAGCCTCTCTCCAGCCTCTTTGGAACCTCCCTTCAGGAAGTTGAAGGCTGCTATCAAATCCACCCTCACTCTTTGCTTCTGCAGACTAAACAGACCCAACTCCATCAAGCCTCTCCTCATAAGTCATATGCTCCAGCCCCCTAATCATTTTGGTTGCCCTCCGCTGGACCCTCTCCAATGCGTCCACATCCTTTTTGTAGTGGGGGGCCAAGAACCGGACACACTACTCCAGATGTGGCCTCTCCAGAGCCGAATAAAGGGGAATAATGACATCTCTGGATCTGCTGGCAATGCTCCTCTTAATGCAACCTAATATGCCATTAGCCTTCTTGGCTACAAGGGCGCCCTGTTGACTCACATCCAGCTTCTCATCCACTGTAACCCCCAGGTCCCTTTCTGCAGAACTGCTACTTAGCTGGTTAGTCCCCAGCTTGTAACTATGCTTGGGATTCTTCAAGCAGTCCAATTTAGCCCCTGTAGAGAGAATACAGTTCATAGGGGCATATTTACATCCATTTACATTGAGCTTTCTTTCCCAAGGACAGTCTCATAATTCAGTATCATCAGTTCAGGATAACTCAAGGCGGTCCCTGTACCTTTGGGCAGCTCCTGGGTTGCATGGCAGCTTGCATCTTGTTGACCAAGTACATTCGATTATGCCCCGGCTGCTCTCAAAACGGATTCAGGGGGCCTGTTCCTCAACCAAAGGAAAGACAAGTTACAGTCCCACTCTAGGGCCAGAACTTCCTGGTTTGGTGAAAGGATCAACTCAGCGTCTGTGCCGACATCCCTTTCCTCCAGCCAGCTCTGACACTAGCTGTGACAATGGGTGTGTCATGGCAGGGTGGGGTGCTCCCCTCCGGACCCTCACAGCTTGTCGCAGACAGTCACTTCAGGAAGTGGGTCTCAGGGCAGTTAGGAATTCCTGCCTTCCACTCGTGCCCTTCATCAAGGGCAGATCAATCAGGATCGTGACAGACAGTGGCAAAATGCCCTCCTTGTGTGCCAGAGCTAGAACGTGGTGACCCCAGTGCACAGCCCGTCTGGGGCACAGATCTCAGTCATTTCCCTTCTTGGAGCCCCGAATTCCACAACTGATGCTTCTCCAAGGTCTATGAAGAGAGTTGGACTCAACTTCTTCACAGGACAGCCAGAGACGGAGACTTCCCAAGGTGGACCTGTTCTCTGCAGTCAGCAGCAAGAAAGGGCCCCCTTTTCTGCTCCGGAGGGGGTTAGGTCACCTCTCTTTGGGATCCGCTTTTCTCTTTCCCTGGATGAAGGGCTTGTTTTATGCATCCCTCCAGCAACACTAATTCTCATTCCAGATTAACACGATCAGACAAGACAAGCACAACGTTTGGAGATTTGACCAGGCAAGCTTGGTTTCCTTACTTGCTTCATCTGTGTGTGCAGCTGACAGTCACGCTCACTGCTGTTCTTCCTCTCCCAGGATGCAGGTGGAATGCATCACCCCAATTTGCAGACCCTCTGTCTCCAGGCATGTTTCCCAGATGGTTCCCAGGATTAGAATCCACCTGCTCACAGGCGTCCAGCAAGCGTTACTAACCATGTATACTCCGCTTCAGAAGTCAACCTTAATTACAAACCTTCAGAAATGGGAAAGGGTTCAATAGCTCTCATCAACATCGCCTCCAGTTCAATGGCCGGCATCAGCATCACCTCTTCATGCCTGAACCTTTGCCAGTTTGTCATCCTGGAGTGTTAGCTGGATTGAAATACATTGGGTTTATCAATTAGCTGCATTAAGATTCATCTGGTTGCTAGATCAAGTGTGCATTCACCATTAGAGGGGTTTTCTGTTTATGCTCCCCTAGTGTCTTCTACATTAAGGATTTTGGGAAACTTTACCTCCAGGTTAAGGATCCTGCTCTGCTTTGGGACCTCAACCTGATACTTAAATGCCTTATAGGACATCCACGTGAACCTATGGCATCCTGCTCCCTCATTTATCTATGAAGACAGCTTTTCTAGCAGCTGTCAGTCCGCCTGCAGGGTAGGAGAGATGGGAGCCTTTAAGGGCAGACGCTCCATTTTCGGTATTTTTTCAGGGACAAGGTCTTCTTGTGGCAGCATACAAAGTTTTCTCCTAGGGGCTGTCAGATTTCCATCTTAAACAAGTATATTCAGGTATCAATATTTTTCCTAACCGCAGTGTATGTAATAGTCATTTCCTTTTTACCTGGATAGGACCAAGCAATTTTGGAAATCACATAAATTGTCTGTCTCCATCAATCTAAGGGCATCCGTGATTTCTTCACAGAGATTGTTGAGAGGGTTTGTTGCTTGCCATGATGCAGCTGGTGCTTTGGCTCCCCAGACCGTACTAGCGCACTCTGCAGGATCGCAAGCAAGCGTTGTACTCTGCAACATGCCAGTATCCAAGCGATACTACATGGGCATCAGTGCATACCAGTATTGTGCACTACGCCTTGGTCCATGCCATCAGATCAGATGTGGCTCTTGATTCTGCTGTGCTGTCTTCAGTCTTGGGCTTGCTTCCAAAATTCCCTTGTTCGGGAGTCCCCGAAGTAGAACACCTCTCCTGTAAGGACATCACCTGCAGGAAATCGGGTTCTTTGAGAGGTGTCCCCCTGTGGGTGCTCCACTATTTGTTCATCCCTCTGCTCCAGAGTGTTCTTCACTGGACATGGGCAAGAGAAGGAACTACTGCTGGTTTGCCTGCACTGCTCTGCGCATTCTTGAGCGTGTCACGGCCTACGAAGTAGCACGGAGCTCACAAGCTGAACGACGCTGCTAATGGAAGTTTTCCAATCAAAGGCTCAAGAGGCAGGCAGCCCCTAGTAACACTCCCCTTGAAGAGCCAGCTAATGCGCAAGGTGAGATCCTTTCTTCATATGCTACAAGCTGCTTTGTGCTTCGCTTTCTCCTCTGTCTCCACATGATACTGTCATGCTGACAGCTGTTCTGTGTGGAGTGCCAATCGGAGAACATGCTTCCCTGCACTCTTCAGCATCACCATTCATTGCAGTAGTGGCAGTGAAGTAGCAGCCACGGCACAGATGGATATTTGCTCCTGTGACGGCCCGGACTGGATCTGGGCACCGCTGAGGGCATTAGCTCAGCGTGAATTGCTCAAATCCAGGGCTCCTTACAGCCCTCAACTGGAGACCATTCCCAAACAGGCCACAAACCGGTCACACCGAGCGCTTCAGCTGCCAATCCTGCCAGAAGCCTCACGAGCAAAACCCCTCAGATACCCCAGCTCTCCCTGCGCTGCGATCAGCCCCGGGCCTGCCCACAGGTGAGAGGTTATAAAACCCGATCCCACCAGCTCCGAACAGATCCTCCCGGTCCCAAAGAACCAGCCACAGTCCCAGGCCAATTTACACTCTGGATCTTCCCCACAAGATCACGCTGGGCCAGTGTGACGGCGCGTTGGGGGTTCCCCGTCTCCTGCACCCCGAAATGGCACAAACAGACTGCACCAGCCAGTGGAATTGAGGGTGGTTTATTGCTCCTCCAGCACAGCGCAGCACAGATGTAATCTGGTCACAGGAACTGGGCTAGGATGCCTCAGGCCCCCTTGAGATGGGGGAGACTGGGCCCCTAAACTCCAGCCCCTTCTCCTAGGCTCTCCTCCATGCCCTCCAACAGCCAGCAACCAACTCACTCACTTCCAGCCCTGCCCCCCAGCCAAGGCAGCATTCCACCTTCCTTTGTTCCTCTCCATGGGGGGTGTCTGGCCGCTGGTTTGCATAGTGACTCATCCTGTTTTGCTGGGTCGTGGTACCCACGGCAGCCAGTGGGGGTTCCCCCAGAGCCAGCAGCATAGAAACCAGCCAGGTACCCCCACTACGTCACAGTTCTCCCCCCTCCGAGAGCGAACTGAGCAGGGTCACTCCGCTCGTGACCTAGGGAAGTTCGGGTCCTCTGCGTGGGAACCCGCCCCGGGGACATGGGTGCTCCCCTTGACTCGGGCCGGCCGTGGCGAGGCCCCACATGAGCTGGCTTCCCTCTGTCCACTCGCCGCCCCGCTCCAGGGCGACTGACGCAGGCCTGTCCTCGGGGGTCACACCCACCCTTCCGCTGGCCTTGATCTCTGGCCAGGGTCTCTCGGGCCGGGGCCATGAGCCCAGCGAGCCTTCTCTGGACAGCAAGGGCGGCTTCCACCCCCGATGCTCCATCCAGGGAGGACTTCCCCTCCCATAACTCTCTCAGCAAGCCCAGAGGGTCTATCTGGGGTAGAGACCCCCAAGCCGCTTTCCTACTGTCTTGGGCCTTCCCGCCCCTCTGGCAGGAGTCACAGGACCGGCAGTACCGCTGCACGGCTGTAAAGATTCCCGGCCAATAGAAGTGCTGGAGCAGCTTCAGCCGGGTGCTCCGGATCCCCCGGTGGCCCCCAACGGGGACATCATGGGCCAAATACAGCAGCTTGAGGCGATACTTTCGGGGGACGACCAGCTGCCGCTCTACCCTCCATGCCCTCGCCTTCCTGGGGGGGAGCCACTCACGGAACAGGAGCCCACGCTCCCGCAGGAATCTCTCCTGGCCACCTCTCCCCCGGGGCTGAGCTGCATGGAGGCCAGCCTGGTCCCTCAGCCTCTGCAAGGAGGGGTCTGCCTGCACCTCAGCCTGGAATTCAGCTGCTGAGGCAGGGATCGGGACCTGTCCCCCACCTCTGCCTAGGTCCGGAGTCCCAGCCTGGCTGGACCCCGTGTCCACTGGGATGGGACCCTGAGGATGCTGCCAGGAGTCCTTCCCTGGACCCACGTTGTCAGCCCCCCGCTGGCTCTGGCTCCGGGTAGTGACTAGAGCCCGCTGGGATTCATGGGGCCACTCCTCTAGGTCATTCCCCATCAGCACCTCGGTGGGCAAGTGCGGGTGCACCCCCACTTCCTTGAGGCCTTCCTTCGCCCCCCATTTCAGATGCACCCGGGCTACAGGCACCTTAAACGGGGACCCATCTATGCCCTTCAGGGTCAGCTGCGCGTGGGGTAGTATCCGCTCCGGGGCCACTATGTCGGATCGGGCCAGAGTCACCTCCGCCCCCGTGTCCCAGAAGCCCGTCACCTTCCTACCATCCACCTCCAGGGGTATGAGGCACTCGCTCCGCAGGGGCCGTCCTGCCCCCACCCGGTACATGGAGAAATCCGCCTCCTGAGAATCAGACCTCCCAGGGGAGGTGCACTGAGCATCTTTCCCCTCTCTCTGAGCTGAGGTTTGCCTGCCAGCCCCTGCCTCTGGGGCAGCCTGCCCTTCCTCCCGCCCCAGCCAGTTAACCCTGGAAAGTCCCCGGTCCTGGGACCTGGTGCACTGAGCCCTCTTGTGGCCTTTTTGCCCACAGCGATGGCAAGTTAGGCTTTGGGCTGTCTCTGTCCAGGCCCTGGCTGGTTCTCTGGGGCGCAGACGACCTGTTCCTTGGTCTCGCCCCGTAGTTGACTCCCTCCGTCGCTCAGCCGAGATCCGGTCTCTGCGCGGTTCCCTCTCTCTCCGGGACTCCCGTTCACACCCGGACCGGCTCTCCATGAACTCATCCGCCAATCTCCCGGCCTCCTGGGGGTTCTCTGGTCTCCGGTCCTTGAGCCACAGCCTCAGTTTGGGTGGGCACACTTCATAGAACTGCTCCATCATGACCAGCTTGAGCAGCTCCTCTGCGGTCTGGGCTCCGACTCCAGACACCCACTTGCGGCAGTATTGCGCCAGGCGGGAGGCCAGGTCCACATAGGTCTCCCGTGGCCCTTTCTGTACCCCCCGGAACTTCTTCCTGTACATCTCGGGGGTCAGCCCGAACTTGTGCAGCAGGGCCTCCTTGACTCGGTTGTAATCCCCTGGCTGTAGGTCCTCCAGCTGGCTGAGCACTCCGGCCGCCTCCTGGCTCAGTGCGGGGATGAGCTCCTGCAGCCAGTCAGCTGGGGGGACCAGTTGCAGTCCACAGGCCCTCTCAAAGGCACTGAGGAACCCGTCTATGTCACCCATGTCCTTCAGTTGGGCCACCACGAGCCTCTCCAAGCGTCTGGCAGTCCTGGGACCCTGGGGCCCATCCGCACTTGGCGCAGCCGGTGCCCCGCCGGTTCTCCGCTCTGCCATGGCCAGCTCATGCTGCCGCTGCCTCTCTCGGTCCTGGCGGTCCCTCTCTCGGTCCTCTGCTTCCAATTCCCTGATCCGCAGCTGGATCTCCAGGCGCCGCAGCTCCGCTGGGCTGGCCCCTGCCCTAGATGGGCTACGGCTTGCAGGCCTCCCGGGAGACGCTGTCTCATCTCTCAGTTGGGTTCCAGCGCTCCTCCCCCTCTCTGAGCCTGACACACTCTCAGGGGGGGTCTGGCTGCTTCCCCTGGGGACAAGATCCTGGCCCTGTGGCTGGTCATTATCTTCCAGCTGGGCAATCAGCTGGGCCTTGGTTGCTTTCTGCACAGGCAAGCCCCTCTCTCTGCACAGCCCCACCAGCTCTGCCTTCAAGAGTCGGGCGTAGGCCATCTGCCCGCTGGGCCCCTCGGTGCAGACTCACCAGTCTAGTGCTGCAGCGCCCCACGATTCCCAGGAACCGCTTCGCTCTGTCTCCAGCACGCCTGGCTCCAGGGCTCTTGCTTCTACAGCGCCTTGTCGCTCACCGCTGGGAGCTCCATCCACGGGGTGCAGTGCATCCCACTTCTGACACCAGTGTGACGGCGCGTTGGGGGTTCCCCGTCTCCTGCACCCCGAAATGGCACAAACAGACTGCACCAGCCAGTGGAATTGAGGGTGGTTTATTGCTCCTCCAGCACAGCGCAGCACAGATGTAATCTGGTCACAGGAACTGGGCTAGGATGCCTCAGGCCCCCTTGAGATGGGGGAGACTGGGCCCCTAAACTCCAGCCCCTTCTCCTAGGCTCTCCTCCATGCCCTCCAACAGCCAGCAACCAACTCACTCACTTCCAGCCCTGCCCCCCAGCCAAGGCAGCATTCCACCTTCCTTTGTTCCTCTCCATGGGGGGTGTCTGGCCGCTGGTTTGCATAGTGACTCATCCTGTTTTGCTGGGTCGTGGTACCCACGGCAGCCAGTGGGGGTTCCCCCAGAGCCAGCAGCATAGAAACCAGCCAGGTACCCCCACTACGTCACAGCCAGTCCTTTAGAATCTACAATTGAAAGGTTTATTAATAAAGGAAAGAAAAGGTTGAGAGTGAGGTTGTTTAAGGAGAATACATGACAGACATCAATCACCCAGTTCTCGATGCAGGCTCTTAGCAGAGATGTTACAAACTGCTATCTTAAAAACCTCTGGTATATGTCCAATGTCAGGATGGGTCAGCAAATCCTTCCCGGCTCTCTGTCCTTCACAAGGCTGCATCTGGGATCACTAGCAAGATTGAAGACAAGATGGAGACAGCCTCGTGGCACTTTCATATCTCTGGTGTCTCCCAAACTGGAGCTGGTCAGCTGACCTGTCTGTGTTCCACATGCACTGGCTGGTCTCCAGGCTTCCAGACACATTCCTCAGGTGTGTGTTGACCACTCCGAGAGCCATTGTCCATGCAGCAGGGCAGTCAGCACAGCCAGGCATTAGCCAATCCTTCCTCACCATAGCCAGTCCAGGCCCATTGCTTCTTTCCAAACGGAGAACATTCCCAGGACCAGCACAGGGCCCATATCTGTAACTCCACATCACACAAGTACATGAGTAGCAGACACAGAATCAGTAGAGCACAAGCTTTCATTTGACACTTCACATGGCCCCCTTTGTTGAGCATTTGGGGCAAACACGCTCCCCCCCCCCCCCGTTGTGTGCAACAGTGATCTGTCTGCCCACTTTAAAATCCAGTAATGTGACACCCCCAAATCTGCATTCCCAAAGGTTAGGCTAGCTGCAGCTGGGTGTACTTTTTTAACCAAAAAATGTGATCTGTGTATCATTTATCAGCTCCATCTGAAAGCTTTGAAAATAAATTTCAATAACAGGCTTTCATGGAAACTTCCAGACATGCTTTGTGTGATAATCAATGTTTTCTGACCAGCTCTGATCAAAACTCGACCTGTCAAAAAGACAACCTTTTGGATAAAGTACAATGCCTTTTCGTTGTGGGTGTAATAGTGCAGTCAACTAAATTATTAACGGATAAACAGGTGCTTATCGGTTAATGCTACTGACTACACACAATGCTCCCGCCTCCTCCCTCAGCAAGTAAATCTTTTAGCAGGCTGGCTGACAGGCTGACTCCGTGTTGGCTCATGCCAGGATCCGGCATCAACCCTCACACTGGCTCTTTAGTGCAGAGCTGCAGCAGGGGCAGTTGGCGGACCTGACACCAGCCAGCACTGAGTGGTACCCGAGCTACCCCTATCGATTAACTACACAATTAATGAACTGCACACTTCTTAACATCCCTACTTTTAATGTCAGCAGATTTTCTTTTCATTTTGGTGTTGTTTTTCATTCCAAATAAATGATTTAAATTATGTGCTAGCTAAAATTACAGGAAAATCATCTTGTGTCATATTATCGATTGTGCTTTTGTTTTATACATATGACCCAATAGTCTTGAAAATGATCAGGAAACACAGTTCTTAACAAATTATCCATGGACTTGTTGATTTCAGTGTTTACTTAAAAAGCAAACAGTTGCATTTATTGTTTACTGTAAGCCTTTCAGAGAACAACAAAAAAAAAACCTGATCAGCACTTGAATATGATCTTTTAAATAATACCTCTATATGTCAATGTAGACATTTAAAGGCTTCATTCAGGAGTTGAAATATAGTTGTAAATCTTTTACAGAAAGAAACATGAAGTCAGACACTGGTTTATGCTTTATTAATCTGTGCCTAAATGTGTAAATGATAATTTTGACATTGTTTCTTAAATTCCTTGGATCTTTGTAAAACATGGGGTGGGGAGAGATGTAATTGTACAATGTTTAAAGCAAATATAACTACAGAATAAATAGCTGGCTAGAATTTTACTTTTCTATATAACTGAGGGTTTGTTTTCCTAATGGTTAATTGATTTAAAGAATTATCCAACCATAAGGACTCTCGAAGCATGACTGGCAAGCAATGACCTTCTCTGACTTTTCCCTTTGCTTATATGAGTGGGTGATCTTATATTAGTTGAAAGGAACAGTGCATTATTGTAAAACTGTTTATCTTCCTATGGATCTTCCCACCTGAGCTCTGCAGTTGGGTTGTCATCTCAGTGCCCATGATGTTGTAGGGTTGTGCTTAGCCAATTTCTAATCTACTAGATATGAGAGTGTTTATATTAAGGATGTTAAATATTGATTCATTCACTAGTTGAGTAGTCAATGGAAATTCCATCGACTACTTGACTAGCTGATAGGCCCTTCCGCATTCCTCCTTTGAAATGTCCAAGAGCCCCAGCAGGGGCTCTTGCGCATTTCAAAGCGGAAGCGCCTCCATGGAGTCTGCTGTCAGTGGGGATCCCAGGCTCCATGTGGTGCTACCACTTTGAAATGCCACACAGAGCCAGGTCTGCACGGCATTTCCACAGAACCTGGGGTCAGCTGGGGACTCCCCCGCTGACCCTGGGGCTCCATGCTCTTTGACATGCCGCATGGAGCCGGGGGCAGCTGGGGAGTCCCCAGCTGATCTTGGGTTTGGTGGAAATGCTGCGCAGAGCCCAGGGTCAGCTGCAGCAGCGTGTCAAAGGGGCAGTGCTACATGGCTGACTCCAAGCTCCACACTGTGCTGCCCCTTTGAAACATATCCCGGGCTTTGGTTCGTGTTGCCACGTTGAAGTACCCTCTCCCCCTTTGCTGCCGCGAGCCGATAGAGGCAGCAAGGGTGGTGGTGGGGGGGAAATCGACTAGTCGACTCACCTCTCTAAGTATTTGCTTATCACATAGTCGACGCGTCCTTTACATCTTTAGTTGGTAGGGGTCTGCCAGTCTGTCCATCAATGAATGTTTGTTCAAGAACTCGTCCTTACCAGTGGGAGCTAGGAGCACCGCATGGGAGCTCCCTGCTGCAGCCAGCCCCCCCCCCCAACCCGCTGCCTTGAGCCCCTCCTCCCCCCCCCCCCAACCTTCCCTTGTGCATCCATCCACATGATCCCCTGCCCTGTGTCCCGCCCACTCCCCTCAGCCTCTCCTCCACTCCAACCCTGACTCCTGCGCCCCCCTGCCCTGAGCTACCTGGCTGCTTCTGCTGCCACTGCCCCCCCAGGTCTCAGGCAGGAAGCCACCTTGTCCCAGCGCAGGGAGCCACACCACATGGGGACTATTATGGGCCGTGGTTTGGTTCCGAGATGGACACAGACCTGCCCTGGCTTGAGGGGCTGCGCAGGTTAGCCGGGCACGCACAGACCTGCAGCGCTGCCGGCTCCAGGCCCAGGACACAGGCAGAGAGCGGTACCTACAGTCAGACGGTGCCGTGGCAGCGGCACCACGCACGAGTTTGTCACGGCCACGTGGAGGCAGCTCCCAACATGAGTCCGGCATGGGGCAACAAGCAGTGGCTCACGTGGTCGCTGCACGCTCCTGGGACCTCACGTGATAGCGGCACGTGTGGTTGCGGTGGCCACCTGCGCGCCATCCCACAGCCCGGCAATGACCTTTGCCCAGTTCGTGGCCCAAAAGCAACCAACTGGGAACCGAGACCAGAAGCTGCCTAGGTATGCGCTGTAATTGCGTCCCCCGGGAACGGGGCCCGGAGTCGATTGGCTCCGGCAAGCACTCAGCTGGCACCGGGTCTGCGAGTGGCAGGCAGAGGGAGACACGGGCCCGGGAGGGACTGGTTCAGACTCAAACCCAGCTGGGACAGGGACTGGGGGTCGGAGGTTTCCTGCGACGGCACAGCGAGTGTGGCACCCCAGCTCCCGTGGCAGCGATGGAGGCTGGAACCGCTCTGACACGGCGCCGCTCTGCTCCTGGCTTGGGCGGGGTGGTGCCCTGCCTCTGGCAGGTCCTGATGTCACTGGGCGCGGGTTCGCCAGGAAATCCTACCCTGGGTGGGCAGAAGAGAAGCGACACGGTGCATGCTGGGCCATGTAGCGTTTCCCCGGGCCCATAGCCTCCACAGGCCCCCAGGGCACCATAGGAGGAGCATTTCCAACAGATCTAGAGAAGTGATTATTCCCTTTTATTGGGCACTGGTGAGGCCACATGTGGAGTGTTGCATCCAGTCCTGGGCCCCCCATTACCGAAAGGATGTGGACGCATTGGAGAGGGTCCAGCGGAGGGCAACTGAAATGATTTGGGGCCTGGAGCACATGACCTACGAGCAGAGACCGAGGGGTTTGGGCATCCTTAGGCTAGAGAAGAGCGAGGCGAGATTTGATAGCAGCCTTCGCCTCCCCGCAGCGGGGTTCCCGAGGGGCTGTTCTCCGTAGTGCCAGATGCAGGAATGCCCCCGGTACCAGGTAGCAATTCTGTAGTGGAGCCACAGCGACACCTGGTGGCCACCTGCGATAACGGACTCAGCAATTCTGTAGTGGAGCCACAGCGACACCTGGTGGGCACCTGCGATAAGGGACTCAGCAATTCTGTAGTGGAGCCACAGCGACACCTGGTGGCCACCTGCGATAAGGGACTCAGCAATTCTGTAGTGGAGCCACAGCGACACCTGGTGGGCACCTGCGATAACGGACTCAGCAATTCTGTAGTGGAGCCACAGCGACACCTGGTGGCCACCTGCGATAAGGGACTCAGCAATTCTGTAGTGGAGCCACAGCGACACCTGGTGGCCACCTGCGATAACGGACTCAGCAATTCTGTAGTGGAGCCACAGCGACACCTGGTGGGCACCTGCGATAACGGACTCAGCAATTCTGTAGTGGAGCCACAGCGACACCTGGTGGCCACCTGCGATAACGGACTCAGCAATTCTGTAGTGGAGCCACAGCGACACCTGGTGGCCACCTGCGATAATGGACTCAGCAATTCTGTAGTGGAGCCACAGCGACACCTGGTGGGCACCTGCGATAACGGACTCAGCAATTCTGTAGTGGAGCCACAGCGACACCTGGTGGCCACCTGCGATAACGGACTCAGCAATTCTGTAGTGGAGCCACAGCGACACCTGGTGGCCACCTGCGATAACGGACTTAGCAATTCTGTAGTGGAGCCACAGCGACACCTGGTGGCCACCTGCGATAATGGACTTAGCAATTCTGTAATGGAGCCACAGCGACACCTGGTGGGCACCTGCGATAACGGACTCAGCAATTCTGCGATGGGGCCAGAGGACACCGCTTGCATCACTCAGCGCCGCCGTCACTGTTGCTCCATTTAGAGCCGTGGTCACCGACCAGTCGATTGCGAGGCGTCCTGTCCGCCCTGCCCCCATTTCCCTCCCACCCCCGAGAAGACCCACTACCTACCTCAAGTGAAAATGGAGGTAGTGTCGGCTTCCCGGGGATGGACAGAAGTCCCGCCGCTTAGTGCCACTTGCGGCGATTCCGGAGTGCACTAGCTGCTCTGCTGGGTGTACTGTGGGAGGGAGCATCGGCTCCCTGCACCGCACGGAAGGGGTGAGTCAGCCCTGGGGGAGGCAAGCGCGGGGGGATCGGCCCCGGGGCAGGCGCACACGGAGCTTCCCTGCGCGGGGGGGGGGGTCGTCGACCCCGGGGCAGGCATGTGCAGAGCTTCTTTGCGCCAGGGGTTGGCGTGGGGCTTCCCTGCACTGGGGGGGGGGCGGCCCCTGGGCAGGCGCACGTGCGGGGCTTCCCTACACTGGGGGGGGGCTTCTCTGCACTGGGGGGGTGGAATCCTGGGAGGAGGCAGATGCAGGGGACTCTACCTCCATTGGCACCCCACTCCCCAGCCCCCACTCCCCAGCTACAGAACTCTGTCCCCACTCCCGTCCCCACTCCCCTGTCCTCTGCCCTCCCAGCACCCTGTTCCTTCTCCCCTGCCCCCACCCGCAGAACTCTGTCCCCACAAAATGTATAATTATAAATGCTTCATTTTAGATGTAAATAGCATGAATAAAAAGCAGACCATTTATTTCATAACTATAAACATGTGATTTTAATTTTATATATCACGTAATTTAAAAATAAACTGTTTTTCAGAGTGTGTAAGTAAGGGCTGGGGATAGCAAGTGATAGACAGGAGGAGAATAGAGAGGGCGGGGCTTTAAGGAAGGGGTGGGGCAGTAGATCTTTGCCTGTTCTGAGATTTAAAAAGTGATCTTGGGTGTAGAAAGGTTGGAGAGCACTGATTTAGAGTATTGCTACATGAATTACTGTGACTGGCCACCTGGAGTTGCTGTTGCTCTAGGGCAGCAGCACTGTGTCCATTCCCCCTATTGGCCTGCAAGATCTGTTCTGCCACTCTCCCTGGCGGTGAAAATGCTTCTGCCAAAAGGTTAAACTTAAACAACAAATGGTCTGGTAGCACTATATAGACTAACAATACATCTGGGCTGTGTCTAGACTGGCAAGTTTTTCCACAAAATCATCTGCTTTTGCGGAAAAACGTGCCAGCTGTCTACACTGGCCGCTTGAATTTCCGCAAGAACACTGACGATCTCATGTAAGATTGTCAGTGCTTCTGCGGGAATACTATGCTGCTCCCGTTCGGGCAAAAGTCTTTTTCCGAAAAACTTCTGCGCAAAAGGGCCAGTGTAGACAGCAGAGAGTTGTTTTCCGCAAAAAAGCCCTGATTGCCATTTTCGCGCTCGGTGCTTTTTTGCGGAAAAGCGCGTCTAGATTGGCCACGGACACTTTTCCGCAAAAAGTGCTTTTGTGGAAAACCGTCCTGCCACTCTAGACGCGATTTTCCAAAAATGCTTTTAACAGAAAACTTTTCCGTTACAAGCATTTCCGGAAAATCCTGCCAGTGTAGACGTAGCTGTAGATGGATCGTGAGCGTTCGTAGCCGGTGGGGAGCCCGGCTGGGCCAGCGTGCATTCCCCCTTTAATCTACGGCCCATTGGGGACACCAGTGGGTGGCTCCTTCGGCGTGTCCCTGGCACCTTACCCCCGTCCCAGACCCCTGTCCCTCCTCGGGCGTCTCCAGATCCTCAGTGGGGTTCTGGCTTCACTTCCCCCCACCCCGTCCGTGGCCCCACAACGGCGTGAGCCCTGCTCCGGCCCTGGCCGAGCCGCCGTGCGCCGCGCCCAGAGGCGGGTGCGCTGCAGCCACGGGGCCTGTCCCCTGGGTCACCTCGGGGTGCTGGGCGGGGCAGGGGGCCGGGCTGGCTCCGCCCCCCGCACATTGTCTGCCCCGGGCCAGGCGCCCCTCCTGCGGGGGGGGGGGGGGGGAGAAGTGGGCGGCGCGTCACACGGGGACGTGTCAAGTCCGTGTCATTCTCCTGTGAGCCACCGGCTCGGCCTTCCCCGCGTCATCGCCCCGCCCGCTCGGGGCGCCCAGAAGGGCGGGGGCAGCTGCAGGGGCTTCTGGGAGATGTAGTTGCCCCGGACTCCATTTCCCAGAAGCACGTGAGAGGGGCAGGATCTCCCAGCGGCCAGTGCGGGGCCTGGCGCTTCCCGATTGGGCGGGGAAAGCTTCGGTTTGCAAAGCGGGACGGAAGCGGAAGCGGATGTGAGAGCAAGTGACGTCAGTGGGCAGACGTGCCCTAGGAGTTCCCCCGCCCGCCCGCCCCGCGGGCCGCAGCGCGCGCCGTTGCTATGGGGGCGGCCCGAATCGTGTCCCGGGGGCGGGTCTGTGCGCGCGGGCTGCAGCGGCTCTGCGGGGGGGCGGGGGGGGCTTGGGAGCCGCCTCTCCCTTCCGCCCCGCTGCGCCCTGTCGCGGGGGCTCCTGCTCTGCGGGGACAGCGCGTGAGAAGCCGGAGGAGTCAGCGGGGCGCCTGTAGCCGAGCAGGGGGACTGGAGAGCAGCCTGCAGCTCCCTGCAGGGGGTCCAGAGAGGCTGGCGAGAGGCTGTTCCCAGTGGGGGCAGATGCAGAACAAGGAGCGATGGGCGCAAGTTGCGGTGGGAGAGGTCCAAGCTGGATATTAGGAAAAACTATTTCCCTGGGCGGGGGGAAGCGCTGGGCTGGGCTCCCGAGGGAGGGGTGGAGTCTCCATCCCTAGAGGGGTTTGTCTCGGCTTGACACAGCCCTGGCCGGGCTGATTGAGTTGGGCTGGTCCTGCCTAGAGCAGGGGGCTGGACTTGACCTTCTGAGGTTCCTTCCAGCCCTAGGATTCTATGATTCCACCCCCCCAGCAATGTGTCGCCCCCCCCAGCATGTGTTTGATTTGCTGGTGCCTAGAGCCAGCCCTGGCAGCAGGTCAAGCTGCGCATGGCCCCTAGTCGGTTCCTTCAGCACTTGTACCAAGAAGTTATCCCCAACATTCTCTAAAAACTTCCTGGATTGTCTGTGTGCTGCTGTATTGGACTCCCAACAGGTGTCAGGGTGATTAAAGTCCCCCATGAGAACCAAGGCCTGTGATCTGGAAGTTTCTCTCAGTTGTCTGAAGAAAGCCTCATCTACCTCATCCACCTGATCCTGTGGTCTGTAGCAGACACCAACCACAACATCACTGCTGTTGTTTGCACCTCTAAACTTAACCCATAGACCCGTGATCACCAACCGGTCGATCATGATCAACTGGTCAATCACGAGGCCTCAATCAGTTGATCGCAAGGCATTCGGCCCCCCCCATTTCTCCCCACCCCCAAGAAGCCCCACTACCTACCTCCAGCGACAATGGAGGTAGTGGCAGCTTCCTGTGGGGTGGGTGGAAGTCCTGCAGCTTTGCACCACTTCCAGGGGTTCCGGAAGTGCGCAGGCTGCTCCCCTCCCACAGGTCTGTGGCATGCCGGGTGCACTGCAGGAGGCGGCGTTGGCCCCGGAGGAGGAGTGCGGCGGCTTCCCTGCACTGCAGGAGGGGTGAGTTGGCCCTGGGGCAGGCACGTGCATGGGTTTCCCTGTGCCACGGGAGGAGAGGTTGGCCCCGGGGCAGGCGTGCGGGGGGTTGGCCCCGGGGCAGGCACACGCAGGGGTTTCCCCGTGCCCCAGGAGGGGGGAGTCGGGCCCAGAGGAGGCGCGCACTGGCTTCCCTCTGGAAGGGGAATCCTGGGAGGAGGCAGGTGCAGGAGACTCCCCGGCCCCCTGTTCCCTACCCTCCCTGTCCCCTGTTGCATGCCTCTTGTTCCCACTTTCCAGCCACAGAACTCTGTCCCCAGCGGCACCCTGTCCTCAGCTGCAGAAATCTGTCCCCACTGGCACCCTGTTCCCTCTCCCCTGCCCCCAGCCGCAGAACTCTGTCCCCACTGGCACCCTGTCCCCTACCCCAGCACCCACTAGCACCCTTCCCAGTACTGTGTCCCCTGCTCCCACCAACACAGTTGGAGCCACATTAGTGAAACTTTGGGGGGGAGGGGTTGGAGGAGGTTTTTTTGCATCTCACTTGTGTGGCCCTGTAGTGGGGTGGAATGGCCACCCACTGACCCAGAGGCAGAGGAACCCCTCTGGGAGCCATTTTGGGCCCAGCCTAGCCCCGCCCCCTCACCTGACCGGAAGTCAAAGGGCGGGGCTAGGACTATAAGAAGGCGGCCGGGGAGCTCAGTCGCGGCCCAGCCTCTGAGGGAGACGGAGGCCTGTCCAGAGCTCCTGCCCGGGGAGGCTAAGACCGGGCCTAGACAGCCCTCAGCAGCCTCCCCGGAGGCCAGCCAAGGCTTCCCTGCCAGGGCTACGGAGGCCGGGCCAAGCCAGCCAGCCGAACCTCCTGTGGACCCAGAGGACTGGCCCGAGCCGCTGGACCAGCTGGAACCCCGATGGGGACTGGAACGCCGGGGCCAGGCGAGCCCGCGGGACGCTGCAGAGCTCCGACCCCTGGACCGGACCGGCCGGACCCCCGATGGGGCCTGGAACGCCGGGGCCGGCGAGCCCGCGGGACGCTGCAGAGCTCCGACCCCTGGACCGGACCGGCCGGACCCCCGATGGGGACTGGAACGCCGGGGCCGGCGAGCCCGCGGGACGCTGCAGAGCTCCGACCCCTGGACCCCTGGACCGGACCGGCCGGACCCCCGATGGGTACTGGAACGCCGGGGCCCGGCGAGCCCGCGGGACGCTGCAGAGCTCCGACCCCTGGACCGGACCGGCCGGACCCCCGATGGGTACTGGAACGCCGGGGCCGGCGAGCCCGCGGGACGCTGCAGAGCTCCGACCCCTGGACCGGACCGGCCGGACCCCCGATGGGTACTGGAACGCCGGGGCCCGGCGAGCCCGCGGGACGCTGCAGAGCTCCGACCCCTGGACCGGACCGGCCGGACCCCCGATGGGTACTGGAACGCCGGGGCCCGGCGAGCCCGCGGGACGCTGCAGAGCTCCGACCCCTGGACCCCTGGACCGGACCGGCCGGACCCCCGATGGGTACTGGAACGCCGGGGCCCGGCGAGCCCGCGGGACGCTGCAGAGCTCCGACCCCTGGACCGGACCGGCCGGACCCCCGATGGGTACTGGAACGCCGGGGCCCGGCGAGCCCGCGGGACGCTGCAGAGCTCCGACCCCTGGACCCCTGGACCGGACCGGCCGGACCCCCGATGGGTACTGGAACGCCGGGGCCCGGCGAGCCCGCGGGACGCTGCAGAGCTCCGACCCCTGGACCGGACCGGCCGGACCCCCGATGGGTACTGGAACGCCGGGGCCCGGCGAGCCCGCGGGACGCTGCAGAGCTCCGACCCCTTGACCCCCTGGATTGGGCCGACCGGACACTGCTGGGACGACAGCGCTTTGACTCCCCGACAGACCTGCTGGAGGTACAGGTACCAGCGAAGGGGGAGACGAGGAGCGGCCCAGGGGGTAGCACGGGCTGAGAGCAGCCCTAGGCCAGCAAGTTGCAGGCTGGAGCCCCTGCTGAGCCCGTAGCAGCTGAACTGCTGCACCCAGGGCCCCTGGGCCGGGGCGCAGTGGAGTGGGTGGGCCTGCGCCCCCCTGCCACCCACTAACCAGGTGGCAGTCTCCCCCTTGCCACTGCTGCAGCTGCACTGCCTGCCCAGCTCTGGAACTAGGAGCTTCTACAAACCTGGGTGTTTGTTTGCGGCCCCGCCTTGCGTCAGGGCCTGGCTGCCATTTGCTGCCCTGCCCTGAGGGAGTTAAGAGACTTGAATATACGCGGAATTTCTTTCCCCATGGCCCGGGCCTGAAGCAAGGCCGGGCTCCTGAACTATTGTCTCTCATCCCGACCTGAAATAAGGCCGGAGATGGACTCATAGACTCGGACTATTTTAAGGCACGGTAGGGCCATAGGGCGGACTAGCCACCCATTGGGCCAGGGCGGAGGAACCGCCTCCGAAAGGCCTGCTGACCTACAACTAACCATCCCCCGGAAGGGTATTGTCGACATTGCTGGAGGGCAGTGTCCTGAAAGATCTAATTCCCCGAACAGACGGCAGGGGGGCGCTGGGGTGGAGCAGGGAGCCCGCTACAGGCCCCAACTGACTTTTCTTGGGTCAGTGACCCCTGACTCGAGAGGTTCCCTGCCCTTCTCAGAAATAAAGACAATGCAGAAACTTTGTGTTTGACACAGTATTTTATTTAAAAGTGAAGCCTGGCCAACAAACCCCCAATTGGGGCCAAGCCCCCATCTGGGTACAGCATCAGAACACTCCTGCACTCCCCTTCCCCCAGGCCCTACATCTGAGCCTATCATACACTGGAACCCCCTACCCCAGAGCCTACACATCCTGTCTCAACCCAGCGGGGGTCCGGCTAGACGGCAGGAGTTTTTCAGGATTCCAGAGATATCCCAGAAAAACTCTTCTGCATCCAGGGATGCGTTTGTTCTTCCACTTCTTTTAGTGGAAGAGCAAACATGCTCTTTCGGTCACCCCTATAGTCCTCTTTCCACAAAGAATAAAGAGGCTTCCAAAAGAAGGGGGTTTTCTGACATTTGGTCCAGTCTAGACAGGCCAAATGTTGGAAAAACCTCTTCCTACGGAAGAATTGTGGGAAAAAAAGCAGCAGTATAAGGGTTGGGGATAGCAAGTGATGGAGAGGAGGAGAATAGAGAGGGCGGGGCTTCAAGGAAGGGGCGGGGTGGTAGATTTTGGCTTGTTCTGTCATTTAAAAAGTGATCTTGGGTGTAAAGAGGTTGGAGATCACTGCCATAGACTATCAAAAGGCTTTTCTCCCTCTATATATTGGAGCTCTGAGCAATCATACTGCTCTCTTACATACAATGCAACTCCTCCTTTTCAGGCCTGGCCTAAAGAGTGTGTAGAGAGGGGGTGTGACACTCAGCTGGAGCCATGGCAGCGCATTCCTGCGCGTGAGCATTTGGGGCGGTGTGTGGCTGTTCCACGGGTGTGTGCGCGTGACGTATTCCAGTCAGACGGTGCCCTGGCAGCAGTAGCAAGCGGGTACTCGGGTCCTGCTACCAGAGAGCGACACCCCCTCTCTTCCCCTCCCAGCTGGAGCATGCAACGGGCCAAAGAGCCGGGGAGGGGTGGGGACTCCAGCACCTGTGATGGGAGATGGGAGGGGCAGGGAAAAGTGTAACCGTGGCGGTGCATTTCGGCATGAGGCTCTAACTGCCGCGTGGTAGCTGCTCTTCTCGTGTCCGGCACGGGGCAAGAAGGAGCGGTCACCTGGGCTCCTCGCGTCATGCCGGTGCCACCCGTGCACCATCCCACGGAGTGGAAGTGACGTTTGCTGGTCCGCGGCCTGACGGCAAACAACTGGGAACCATGGCCGGAAGGTGCCCAGGTACGTGTCCAATCGCGTCCCCCGGGAACAGGGCCCGGAGTCGATTAGCTCCAGCGAGTGCTCATCTGGTGGCGGGTCTGCGAGTGGCAGGCAGAGGGAGACAAGAGGACGGGTTCAGACTAGAGGCACCTGGCTGGGCAGGGACTGGGGTCGGGGGTTCCTGCGGCGGCGCAGCCAGTGTACCCCCAGCTCTGGTGGTGCACAGGGCAGAGGAGAGACACCAGAGACCGTGACTGAGCGGCGTTGGAGGCTGGAACCGCCCCGACGAGGTGCTGCTCTGCTCCTGGCTCAGGTGGGGTGGCGCCCTGCCTCTGTGGGAGCGGGTTCGCCAGGAAATCCCACCCTGGGCAGGCAGAGGAGATGCGAAGCGGGGCATGCTGGAAGATGTCGTGTTTCCTTCACAGGCCCCGTAGCCCCATGGGAGTGGCGGCGTTTCCCTGCCTGGGTGCTGTGGTATTGGGGTGTGGCAGCGTAGGGAGGGGGCGGGGCACCCACCAGTGGCACTGCTCCCAGAGACTCTCTCCCATCGTAGAGACGCCAGAGTGGTTCCCCCTCCCCTCCTCCGCCTTGCTAGGACTCCGAGTCCTTGTCCCAGGCAGCGCCCCACCCCCTCATGAGAAGGTGAGACTTGCTCCCCCCCCCCCACTAGGGAGCGCTGCCCCTGGGGCAGGCTGTGTGCAGGGCAAGGTGTGTCCCAGGCTTCTCCCCCCAGGGCTGGGCTGTGAGTCCCTGCCTTTGGCAGAGGGGAGCTGCTGCCAGCACCCAGCATTTGCAGGGAGTGGGAGCCAGCAACATGTGGGGAAGCAAAGGTGGAGGAGCTGGCAGGAGGCTCGGAGGGCAGTGAGGGAGGAAGAGCAGAGGGGGAGGGGGAACACAGTTGCAGGGAGCCCCGCCTTAGGAACAGCTGGGCTCCGGCTCTGGCTCTGGCAGCCACCTGCCAGGCAGCCAGCCCTGGGAACAGTGGAGCAGCCATCATGTGGGTCTGGCTGCAGCTCCAGCCCTGGGGCAGAAGTCCTGGCCCGGGGCAGAAGTCCTGGCCCAGGCCACTCCTGGTGGAAAGTCTTAGAGGAAACCCTGCCCTGGACGCAGAGTTGAGGGTGGGCTCGGGTTGCTCCCAATCCCCTACTGGGGACATGGCTGGACAGTTACCGCGGGGTCCCTGGCAGAGGGGAGCACAGATCAAGACGTGGCTGCAGGGCTGTGTGGTGAAGATGCGCGCACGGTCCCTGGAGCGATGTGGTACCAAGAGCAGACATCACGGTGGGCGAGGCAATGTTGGGAGCAGGGTACGGACCTACAGAGCTCATCCCCACGAACTCCAGCTAGAGGCACCACAGCAGCGAGAGGAGCCCAGTCCTGCGTGCGCTTCCAAAGGCTGCGTCTGCACTGCAGCGCTATGTCGGGACACCGCAGGTACCTGAATGAGCCGTTCCCCGTCTTTCGGGCGCACCCGCTAATTGGAAATAGAACGGGCTTGCTGTTCCGACATCCCTGCAAACCTCATTCCACGAGGAGTGAGGAGCGACTTAGTGTGAAATAGGGCTTGTGGACTGCGCCAAAATTCAAAATAAGCTTTTTCAAAATTGACTCAAAATGAGCTCAAATTGCGTAGCTCATTTCCAGTTCTGAGTGCAGTGTGGACGCTCCCAAAGTGGCCACAGGGTGACCTTGTGGCTCTCTGCTCTGGATTCCCGTCTGGTGCTGTGCCCATGTTGGCTGAGTCCTCCTTTCTCAGTTTTTCAGTTCCCAGTGATGTGAGGTAGATGAGACCTTGGCAAACCCGCAGGAGAGAGAAGGAAAAGGAGCAGGCCCCTGAGCCCCTCCCGGAGGAATGAAAACAAAGAGCTAAGGAGGGAAGGGAAATGGACATTTGCTGAAGTGTGGAGAGAGGACGGGGAGGGGGGTGACAAGTTCGGTTAAGCTGTTCCCTGATGAGCCTCGTCCAGTGGTTCCAGTTAACCGGTGGGGCTGGAGCAGCTTCCCGCCCCCCATAGACTTCACTCTCACAGGGCACCCTGCACTGCAATCAGAGAGCCTCCAGCCTATCCCCCCACCCCTGTTAATGAGTTAACCAGTTAAATTAAACAGCATTTTCCATCCCTCATTCCAGCTGGCCTCAAAGATCAAAGGGACGGTCTCCTAGGGTCTCTGCAGGTGCCCCTGTGGCCCGTCTCTCTACAGAGATCTCACAGCAGGGGCCGGGTACTAAAGGCAGCAAGCAGTTGGCTGAATCACGGAAAAGAAGGGATGTAGGGGGGAGGGGAAGGGTGAGACCCTCTGGCCCAGATGTAGGGCGTCCGGGCAGCCAAAGATGTCGCGGAGAACCCCCATCTATCAGACTGGGCTTCCCCTCCATGCTTGCAGAGCTGAGCAGCTAAAATGGTTAGAACCGGCGTGTGTGTGTGTGTGTGTGTGTGTGTGTGTGTGTGTGTGTGTGTGTGTGTGTGTGTGTGTGTGTGTGTGTGTGTGTGTGTGTGTGTGTGTGTGTGTGTGTGTGTGTGTGTGTGTGTGTGTGTGTGTCACACGTACGTGTGTGAGAGAGAGAGAGAAACCGCTACTGGGAGCCAATTGTGACAGCAGCTGTTTGTGACGTCACACTGGCCCCGCCCCCAGGGCTGCAGAAACATCAAGTAGCTGGTGAGACTACACTGCTACGTCTAGACTGGCATGATTTTCCGCACATGCTTTTAACGGAAAAGTTTGTAGATTGTCATGTCATGTCAGGTGTGTCTGGTATTTTTGTTGAAACCATCTGGCAATCCTAGCTCTGCTCCTTGCTTGGGTGGGGTGGCCCCTGCCTCTGTGGCAGTCTCTGTGGATGTCACAGGGAGCAGGTTCGCCAGGAAATCCCACCCTAGGCGGGCGGAGGAGAAGCAATGACACAGTGCGTGCAAGGAAATGAGAGATCCTCCACCGGCCACTGTGGCCTCGTGGCACCATAGGAGTGGTAGCAGCTTCTGGACTGCGCCACCCGGCCCCAAGGGAGTTCCTGCGGGAGGCGGCAGGAAAGTCAGAGCGTGCCCGCCCGGATCTCAGCCCTTGGGCACCCGAGTGTGCACCCCACCCGGCCGGGCCTCTCCCTTGTAGCTCCGCCCCCAGCGCTGCGCCCGCTGCCTCGTGACTCGGTTTGGTGCGAAGCTGCCGCTGCCCGCTACAAACAGCAGCGCACTGCTAGTGACGTCATTGCCCTGGCGCGGGGCATGCAAATGATGGAACACGGGGCACGTTCTATTGGCTCCCGTCAGGCTGGTGCACTGAATGGTCCAGCGAGTGACACGTGGGTTTGTGTTGCACACAGATGGGTCGCAGGCTCCGTCATTAATGGCAGGGGCGTTGTCTGGGGGCGGGGCTACTGACTCACAGGAACTCAGCTGGGACGCAGAAGTGAGCAGCAGGAAACTCCTTGGGGTCTCCGGAAAACCCTCGCGCAGCCCCTCTATCTACGTCTACACTGGCGTGATCTTGTGCAAAAACTCTTCCAGAAGAATTACAGGCTGGGGACCAACCAGCTAAGCAGCAGTTCTGTAGAAAAGGACCTGGGGGTTACAGAGAATGAGAAGCTGGATGTGAGTCAACAGGGCGCCCTTGTAGCCAAGAAGGCTAATGGCATATTAGGGTGCATTAAGAGGAGCATTGCCAGCAGATCCAGAAGAGATTATTCCCCTTTATTCGGCTCTGGTGATGCCACATCTGGAGTATTGTGTCCCCCACTGCAGAAAGGATGTGGACGCATTGGAGAGGGTCCAGCGGAGGGCAACCAAAATGATTAGGAGGCTGGAGCATATGACCTACGAGGAGAGGCGGAGGTAGTTGGGTCTGTTTAGTCTGCAGAAGCGAAGAGCGAGGGGGGATTTGAGAGCAGCCTTCAACTTCCTGAAGGGAGGTTCCAAAGAGGCTGCAGAAAGGCTGTTCTCAGTGGTGACAGATGGCAGAACAAGGAGCAATGGGCTCAAGTTGCGGTGGGAGAGGTCCAGGTTGGCTATTAGGAAAAACTATTTCCCTAGGAGGCTGCTGAAACACTGGGATGGGTTCCCTAGGGAGGCAGTGGAGTCTCCATCCCTAGAGGTGTTTGTCTCGGCTTGACACAGTCCTGGCCGGGTTGATTTAGTTGGGATTGGTCCTGCCTAGCGCAGGGGGCTGGACTTGACCTTCTGAGGTCTCTTCCAGCTCTGTGGTTCTAGGATTCTGAGAGAGCGTCTGCACTGGCATGTGCTTTTACGCAAGAGCATCCGTGCCAGTGTGGACGCTCTCTTGCGCAATAAACTCCGATGGCCGTTTTAACCATCGGCCTTTCTTGGGCAAGAAATTCCTGGTGCCTGTCCGCACTGGCCTGTGCCGGAAGGGCTCTTGCGCAAGAGGCTTCTTCCTGAGCAGGAGCATCCTAGTTCTTGCGCCAGGAGCCCTGGTTGTACACAGGAGAAGGTCAGTTGCCTTGCGCAAGCACACACGGCCAGTGTAGACAGGCAGCAAGTTTCCGCGCAAGAGCGGCCGCTTTGGCGCGAGATGGCGCCAGTGCAGACACAGCATCAGTGTTTTCAAACCGGACGCAGCCAAGGCAGCCCCCCCCCCCAACCCGCCTCGCGCTGCCCCACTGCACTTTGTAAGGCAGCAGCAGCATCTGCCTGTCCCACACAAGCCCACTGGGCAGTTGGGTGTCTGTGGGGGCGGAGGGTATTTGGTGGGGGGAGCTGACTGCTGGGGGTAGGGAGGAGCAGAGTGGGGGGGGCTGGGGAGGAGCAGACTGAATGAAGAGTTTGGTGGGGTGGGGCAGAGTGGGGGGGTTTGGTGGTGCTGGAGTAGACTGCAGGGAGGGTTGGGGGGAGTAGAGTGCGGGGGGGCAGAGTGGGGGGTTGGGGGGCAGACTACAGGGGGGTTTGGTGGGGGGCAGAGTGGGGGGTTGGAGGGCAGACCACAGGGGGGTTTGGTGGGGGGGCAGAGTGGGGGGGTTTGGTGGTGCTGGAGTAGACTGCAGGGGGGTTGGGGGGAGTAGAGTGCGGGGGGGGCAGAGTGGGAGGTTGGGGGCAGACTACAGGGGGGTTTGGTGGGGGGGCAGAGTGGGGGTTGGGGGGCAGACTACAGGGGGGTTTGGTGGGGGGCAGAGTGGGGGGTTGGAGGGCAGACCACAGGGGGGTTTGGTGGGGGGGCAGAGTGGGGGGGTTTGGTGGTGCTGGAGTAGACTGCAGGGGGGTTGGGGGGAGTAGAGTGCGGGGGGGGCAGAGTGGGAGGTTGGGGGCAGACTACAGGGGGGTTTGGTGGGGGGGAAGAGTGGGGGGTTGGGGGGCAGACCACAGGGGGTTTGGTGGGGGGCAGACCACAGGGGGTTTGGTGGGGGGCAGAGTGGGGGGTTGGGGGGCAGTGGGGGGGGTTGGGGGGCAGAGTGGAGGGATGGGGGGCAGACTACAGGGGGTTTGGTGGGGGGGCAGAGTGGGGTGTTGGGGGGCAGACTACAGGGGGGTTTGGTGGGGGGGCAGAGTGGGGGGTTGGGGGGCAGAGTGGGGGGTTGGGGGGCAGACTACAGGGGGGTTTGGTGGGGGGGCAGAGTGGGGTGTTGGGGGGCAGACTACAGGGGGGTTTGGTGGGGGGGCAGAGTGGGGGGTTGGGGGGCAGAGTGGGGGGTTGGGGGGCAGACTACAGGGGGGTTTGGTGGGGGGGCAGAGTGGGGGGTTGGGGGGCAGACTACAGGGGGGTTTGGTGGGGGGGCAGAGTAGGGGGTTGGGGGGCAGAGTGGGGGGTTGGCAGGTCCTGACGCCACAGGACAAGCCGGCTGGGCAGTTTTGGGGGGGGGTCTCTGAGGCGGGGGGGCCGAGGGGAGCAGGGAAAGTAGCCGCGGTGGCTTGTGGGAAACGTTCCGTGCCCCAATCCGCAGCTCCCATGGGCTGTTCGATTGGGCGGGAGCAGCGGAAGTGACATCACAATCCAGCCGCTGACCCAGGGGTTGGTCTCGCGCGGTGTCACGCCCAGCGTGAGCGATGCATCCTGGGAGTTGTAGTTCCCACAGTGCGGCCTCCCGGGGCGTGTCTCAGTCCGCCCCGCCCCAATCATAGCCACGCCCCTCCCGCCCAGGCCGTCATAGCCACGCCCAGCGTGTTCCAGCCTCTCCCCGCCCCCAACTGCATCGTAGGGCGCCCCCGCAGCGCTACTCAGGCCCCGCCCCTGTCTGCCCCCGCCCCGCGATCCTCAGCCCCCCCCTGCTCTGCACAGCCCCCCCCGAGCTGCATCCCCCTCCCCCACCTTCCACCCGACCTGCATCAACTGCTCCATTCTACACCCCCCACCCAACCTGCACCTGTTACCCCCCCCCCAGGCCATTCTACACCCCCCACCCAACCTGCACCTGTTACCCCCCCAGGCCATTCTACACCCCCCACCCAACCTGCACCTGTTACCCCCCCAGGCCATTCTACACCCCCCACCCAACCTGCACCTGTTACCCCCCCCTGGCCATTCTACACCCCCCCACCCAACCTGCACCTGTTACCCCCCTCAGGCCATTCTACACCCCCCCACCCAACCTGCACCTGTTACCCCCCCAGGCCATTCTACACCCCACCACACCTGCACCTGTTACCCCCCCCCAGGCCATTCTACACCCCCCCACCCAACCTGCACCTGTTACCCCCCCAGGCCATTCTACACCCCCCCCAACCTGCACCTGTTACCCCCCCCAGGCCATTCTACACCCCCCACCCAACCTGCACCTGTTACCCCCCCTGGCCATTCTACACCCCCCACCCAACCTGCACCTGTTACCCCCCCAGGCCATTCTACACCCCCCACCCAACCTGCACCTGTTACCCCCCCCTGGCCATTCTACACCCCCCCACCCAACCTGCACCTGTTACCCCCCAGGCCATTCTACACCCCACCACACCTGTTACCCCCCCCAGGCCATTCTACACCCCCCCACCCAACCTGCACCTGTTACCCCCCCAGGCCATTCTACACCCCCCCCAACCTGCACCTGTTACCCCCCCCAGGCCATTCTACACCCCCCACCCAACCTGCACCTGTTACCCCCCCAGGCCATTCTACACCCCCCCCAACCTGCACCTGTTACCCCCCCCCAGGCCATTCTACACCCCCCACCCAACCTGCACCTGTTACCCCCCCTCAGGCCATTCTACAACCCCCCACCCAACCTGCACCTGTTACCCCCCCAGGCCATTCTACACCCCCCCCAACCTGCACCTGTTACCCCCCACCAGGCCATTCTACACCCCCCCCAACCTGCACCTGTTACCCCCCCCAGGCCATTCTACACCCCCCCCCAACCTGCACCTGTTACCCCCCCAGGCCATTCTACACCCCCCCAACCTGCACCTGTTACCCCCCCAGGCCATTCTACACCCCCCCCAACCTGCACCTGTTACCCCCCTAGGCCATTCTACAACCCCCACCCAACCTGCACCTGTTACCCCCCCCAGACCATTCTACACCCCCCCAACCTGCACCTGTTACCCCCCCCAGGCCATTCTACACCCCCCCCAACCTGCACCTGTTACCCCCCCTAGGCCATTCTACACCCCCCCCAACCTGCACCTGTTACCCCCCCAGGCCATTCTACACCCCCCACCCAACCTGCACCTGTTACCCCCCCCCAGGCCATTCTACACCCCCCACCCAACCTGCCCCTGTTACCCCCCCCCAGGCCATTCTACACCCCCCACCCAACCTGCACCTGTTACCCCCCTCAGGCCATTCTACACCCCCCCACCCAACCTGCACCTGTTACCCCCCCAGGCCATTCTACACCCCACCACACCTGCACCTGTTACCCCCCCCAGGCCATTCTACACCCCCCCACCCAACCTGCACCTGTTACCCCCCCAGGCCATTCTACACCCCCCCCAACCTGCACCTGTTACCCCCCCCAGGCCATTCTACACCCCCCACCCAACCTGCACCTGTTACCCCCCCTGGCCATTCTACACCCCCCACCCAACCTGCACCTGTTACCCCCCCAGGCCATTCTACACCCCCCACCCAACCTGCACCTGTTACCCCCCCCTGGCCATTCTACACCCCCCCACCCAACCTGCACCTGTTACCCCCCAGGCCATTCTACACCCCACCACACCTGTTACCCCCCCCAGGCCATTCTACACCCCCCCACCCAACCTGCACCTGTTACCCCCCCAGGCCATTCTACACCCCCCCCAACCTGCACCTGTTACCCCCCCCAGGCCATTCTACACCCCCCACCCAACCTGCACCTGTTACCCCCCCAGGCCATTCTACACCCCCCCCAACCTGCACCTGTTACCCCCCCCCCAGGCCATTCTACACCCCCCACCCAACCTGCACCTGTTACCCCCCTCAGGCCATTCTACAACCCCCCACCCAACCTGCACCTGTTACCCCCCCAGGCCATTCTACACCCCCCCCAACCTGCACCTGTTACCCCCCACCAGGCCATTCTACACCCCCCCCAACCTGCACCTGTTACCCCCCCCAGGCCATTCTACACCCCCCCCCAACCTGCACCTGTTACCCCCCCAGGCCATTCTACACCCCCCCAACCTGCACCTGTTACCCCCCCAGGCCATTCTACACCCCCCCCAACCTGCACCTGTTACCCCCCTAGGCCATTCTACAACCCCCACCCAACCTGCACCTGTTACCCCCCCCAGACCATTCTACACCCCCCCAACCTGCACCTGTTACCCCCCCCAGGCCATTCTACACCCCCCCCAACCTGCACCTGTTACCCCCCCTAGGCCATTCTACACCCCCCCCAACCTGCACCTGTTACCCCCCCAGGCCATTCTACACCCCCCACCCAACCTGCACCTGTTACCCCCCCCCAGGCCATTCTACACCCCCCACCCAACCTGCCCCTGTTACCCCCCCCAGGCCATTCTACACCCCCCACCCAACCTGCACCTGTTACCCCCCCCAGGCCATTCTACACCCCCCACCCAACCTGCCCCTGTTACCCCCCCCAGGCCATTCTACACCCCCCACCCAACCTGCCCCTGTTACCCCCCCCAGGCCATTCTACACCCCCCACCCAACCTGCACCTGTTACCCCCCCAGGCCATTCTACACCCCCCCAACCTGCACCTGTTACCCCCCCCAGACCATTCTACACCCCCCCCAACCTGCACCTGTTACCCCCCCCCAGGCCATTCTACATCCCCCACCCAACCTGCACCTGTTACCCCCCCCAGGCCATTCTACACCCCCCACCCAACCTGCACCTGTTACCCCCCTCAGGCCATTCTACACCCCCCCACCCAACCTGAACCTGTTACCCCCCCAGGCCATTCTACACCCCCCCCAACCTGCACCTGTTACCCCCCCAGGCCATTCTACACCCCCCCCAACCTGCACCTGTTACCCCCCCCAGGCCATTCTACACCCCCCCAACCTGCACCTGTTACCCCCCCGGCCATTCTACACCCCCCCAACCTGCACCTGTTACCCCCCCAGGCCATTCTACACCCCCCCCCAACCTGCACCTGTTACCCCCCTAGGCCATTCTACACCCCCCACCCAACCTGCACCTGCTACCCCCCCCAGGCCATTCTACACCCCCCCAACCTGCACCTGTTACCCCCCCCAGGCCATTCTACACCCCCCCCCCAACCTGCACCTGTTACCCCCCCAGGCCATTCTACACCCCCCACCCAACCTGCACCTGTTACCCCCCCCGGCCATTCTACACCCCCCACCCAACCTGCACCTGTTACCCCCCCAGGCCATTCTACACCCCCCCCAACCTGCACCTGTTACCCCCCCCAGGCCATTCTACACCCCCCACCCAACCTGCCCCTGTTACCCCCCCCCCCAGGCCATTCTACACCCCCCACCCAACCTGCCCCTGTTACCCCCCCCAGGCCATTCTACACCCCCCACCCAACCTGCCCCTGTTACCCCCCCCAGGCCATTCTACACCCCCCACCCAACCTGCCCCTGTTACCCCCCCCAGGCCATTCTACACCCCCCACCCAACCTGCACCTGTTACCCCCCCAGGCCATTCTACACCCCCCCCAACCTGCACCTGTTACCCCCCCCAGGCCATTCTACACCCCCCACCCAACCTGCCCCTGTTACCCCCCCCAGGCCATTCTACACCCCCCACCCAACCTGCCCCTGTTACCCCCCCCAGGCCATTCTACACCCCCCCACCCAACCTGCCCCTGTTACCCCCCCCAGGCCATTCTACACCCCCCCACCCAACCTGCCCCTGTTACCCCCCCCCAGGCCATTCTACACCCCCCCACCCAACCTGCACCTGTTACCCCCCCCCAGGCCATTCTACACCCCCCCACCCAACCTGCACCTGTTACCCCCCCAGGCCATTCTACACCCCCCACCCAACCTGCCCCTGTTACCCCTCCCAGGCCATTCTACACCCCCCACCCAACCTGCACCGGTTACCCCCCCAGGCCATTCTACACCCCCCACCCAACCTGCACCTGTTACCCCCCAGGCCATTCTACATCCCCTACCCAACCTGCACCTGTTACCCCCCCAGGCCATTCTACACCCCCCACCCAACCTGCACCTGTTACCCCCCCAGGCCATTCTACACCCCCCCCAACCTGCACCTGTTACCCCCAAGGCCATTCTACACCCCCTATCCAACCTGCACCTGTTATCCCCCCCGGCCATTCTACACCCCCACCCAACCTGCCCCTGTTACCCCCCCCCAGGCCATTCTACACCCCCCACCCAACCTGCCCCTGTTACCCCCCCCCCAGGCCATTCTACACCCCCCACCCAACCTGCCCCTGTTACCCCCCCCGGCCATTCTACACCCCCCACCCAACCTGCCCCTGTTACCCCCCCCCCAGGCCATTCTACACCCCCACCCAACCTGCCCCTGTTACCCCCCCAGGCCATTCTACACCCCCCCACCCAACCTGCCCCTGTTACCCCCCCCAGGCCATTCTACACCCCCCCCCACCCAACCTGCACCTGTTACCCCCCCAGGCCATTCTACACCCCCCCACCCAACCTGCACCTGTTACCCCCCCAGGCCATTCTACACCCCCCACCCAACCTGCATCTGTTACCCCCCCAGGCCATTCTACACCCCCCAACCAACCTGCACCTGTTACCCCCCAGGCCATTCTACACCCCCCACCCAACCTGCACCTGTTACCCCCCCCAAGCCATTCTACACCCCCTATCCAACCTGCACCTGTTACCCCCCCCAGGCCATTCTACACCCCCCACCCAACCTGCACCTGTTACCCCCCCTGGCCATTCTACACCCCCCACCCAACCTGTACCTGTTACCCCCCCCTGGCCATTCTACACCCCCCACCCAACCTGCACCTGTTACCCCCCCAGGCCATTCTACACCCCCCACCCAACCTGCACCTGTTACCCCCCCAGGCCATTCTACACCCCCTACCCAACCTGCACCTGTTACCCCCCCAGGCCATTCTACACTCCCCACCCAACCTGCACCTGTTACCCCCCCCAGGCCATTCTACACCCCCTACCCAACCTGCACCTGTTACCCCCCCCAGGCCATTCTACACCCCCTACCCAACCTGCACCTGTTACCCCCCCCAGGCCATTCTACACCCCCCACCCAATCTGCACCTGTTACCCCCCCAGGCCATTCTACACCCCCCACCCAACCTGCACCTGTTACCCCCCCAGGCCATTCTACACCCCCTACCCAACCTGCACCTGTTACCCCCCCCCCCCAGGCCATTCTACACCCCCCACCCAACCTGCACCTGTTACCCCCCCAGGCCATTCTACACCCCCTACCCAACCTGCACCTGTTACCCCCCCCAGGCCATTCTACACCCCCCACCCAACCTGCACCTGTTACCCCCCCAGGCCATTCTACACCCCCCACCCAACCTGCCCCTGTTACCCCCCCCGGCCATTCTACACCCCCCACCCAACCTGCCCCTGTTACCCCCCCCAGGCCATTCTACACCCCCACCCAACCTGCCCCTGTTACCCCCCCAGGCCATTCTACACCCCCCCACCCAACCTGCCCCTGTTACCCCCCCCAGGCCATTCTACACCCCCCCCACCCAACCTGCACCTGTTACCCCCCCAGGCTATTCTACACCCCCCCACCCAACCTGCACCTGTTACCCCCCCAGGCCATTCTACACCCCCCACCCAACCTGCATCTGTTACCCCCCCAGGCCATTCTACACCCCCCACCCACCCTGCCCCTGTTACCCCTCCCAGGCCATTCTACACCTCCCACCCAACCTGTACCTGTTACCCCCCCAGGCCATTCTACACCCCCCCAACCAACCTGCACCTGTTACCCCCCAGGCCATTCTACACCCCCCACCCAACCTGCACCTGTTACCCCCCCCAGGCCATTCTACACCCCCTATCCAACCTGCACCTGTTACCCCCCCAGGCCATTCTACACCCCCCACCCAACCTGCACCTGTTACCCCCCCAGGCCATTCTACACCCCCCCCAACCTGCACCTGTTACCCCCCAGGCCATTCTACACCCCCTATCCAACCTGCACCTGTTACCCCCCCCGGCCATTCTACACCCCCACCCAACCTGCCCCTGTTACCCCCCCCCAGGCCATTCTACACCCCCCACCCAACCTGCCCCTGTTACCCCCCCACCAGGCCATTCTACACCCCCCACCCAACCTGCCCCTGTTACCCCCCCCGGCCATTCTACACCCCCCACCCAACCTGCCCCTGTTACCCCCCCCCCCCAGGCCATTCTACACCCCCACCCAACCTGCCCCTGTTATCCCCCCAGGCCATTCTACACCCCCCCACCCAACCTGCCCCTGTTACCCCCCCCAGGCCATTCTACACCCCCCCCACCCAACCTGCACCTGTTACCCCCCCAGGCCATTCTACACCCCCCCACCCAACCTGCACCTGTTACCCCCCCAGGCCATTCTACACCCCCCACCCAACCTGCATCTGTTACCCCCCCAGGCCATTCTACACCCCCCAACCAACCTGCACCTGTTACCCCCCAGGCCATTCTACACCCCCCACCCAACCTGCACCTGTTACCCCCCCCAGGCCATTCTACACCCCCTATCCAACCTGCACCTGTTACCCCCCCAGGCCATTCTACACCCCCCACCCAACCTGCACCTGTTACCCCCCCCTGGCCATTCTACACCCCCCACCCAACCTGCACCTGTTACCCCCCCCTGGCCATTCTACACCCCCCACCCAACCTGCACCTGTTACCCCCCCAGGCCATTGTACACCCCCCCAACCTGCACCTGTTACCCCCCAGGCCATTGTACACCCCCCCAACCTGCACCTGTTACCCCCCCAGGCCATTCTACACCCCCTACCCAACCTGCACCTGTTACCCCCCCAGGCCATTCTACACTCCCCACCCAACCTGCACCTGTTACCCCCCCCAGGCCATTCTACACCCCCTACCCAACCTGCACCTGTTACCCCCCCCAGGCCATTTTACACCCCCTACCCAACCTGCACCTGTTACCCCCCCCCAGGCCATTCTACACCCCCCACCCAATCTGCACCTGTTACCCCCCCAGGCCATTCTACACCCCCCACCCAACCTGCACCTGTTACCCCCCCCAGGCCATTCTACACCCCCTACCCAACCTGCACCTGTTACCCCCCCCCCAGGCCATTCTACACCCCCCACCCAACCTGCACCTGTTACCCCCCCAGGCCATTCTACACCCCCTACCCAACCTGCACCTGTTACCCCCCCCCAGGCCATTCTACACCCCCCACCCAACCTGCACCTGTTACCCCCCCAGGCCATTCTACACCCCCCACCCAACCTGCCCCTGTTACCCCCCCCCGGCCATTCTACACCCCCCACCCAACCTGCCCCTGTTACCCCCCCCCCCCCAGGCCATTCTACACCCCCACCCAACCTGCCCCTGTTACCCCCCCAGGCCATTCTACACCCCCCCACCCAACCTGCCCCTGTTACCCCCCCCAGGCCATTCTACACCCCCCCCACCCAACCTGCACCTGTTACCCCCCCAGGCTATTCTACACCCCCCCACCCAACCTGCACCTGTTACCCCCCCAGGCCATTCTACACCCCCCACCCAACCTGCACCTGTTACCCCCCCTGGCCATTCTACACCCCCCACCCAACCTGCACCTGTTACCCCCCCCCTGGCCATTCTACACCCCCCACCCAACCTGCACCTGTTACCCCCCCCAGGCCATTGTACACCCCCCCAACCTGCACCTGTTACCCCCCCAGGCCATTGTACACCCCCCCAACCTGCACCTGTTACCCCCCCAGGCCATTCTACACCCCCTACCCAACCTGCACCTGTTACCCCCCCAGGCCATTCTACACCCCCCCCCCACCCAACCTGCACCTGTTACCCCCCCCAGGCCATTCTACACCCCCCACCCAACCTGCACCTGTTACCCCCCCCAGGCCATTCTACACCCCCTACCCAACCTGCACTTGTTACCCCCCCCAGGCCATTCTACACCCCCCACCCAATCTGCACCTGTTACCCCCCCCAGGCCATTCTACACCCCCCACCCAAGCTGCACCTGTTACCCCCCCAGGCCATTCTACACCCCCTACCCAACCTGCACCTGTTACCCCCCCCCCAGGCCATTCTACACCCCCCACCCAACCTGCACCTGTTACCCCCCCCAGGCCATTCTACACCCCCTACCCAACCTGCACCTGTTACCCCCCCCCAGGCCATTCTACACCCCCCACCCAACCTGCACCTGTTACCCCCCCAGGCCATTCTACACCCCCCACCCAACCTGCACCTGTTACCCCCCCAGGCCATTCTACACCCCCCCACCTCCAGTGCATGGAACACACCCCACCAGAGCTGCACTCTCCTCCCACCCTCTGTGCACTCAACACCTCAACCCAACCTGCACCCCCATTCTTCTCACTCTAGTCCATTCAAAACCCCTAGTCCAACGTACACCCCCATTTCCCCGCTTCCCAGTCCAACCTGCATCCCTAGCCCGACCTGCCCCCAGTGCATTCAACACCGTCAGCCCAACCCACACCCCCTTTCATCCCACCCCCAATCCATCCCACCCCCAGTCTAACAGCACCCCCACTCCTTCTACCTCAGCCCAACCTGCCCCCCCATTATCTGCGCTGCAGCCGATCCGGCACCTCCTTTCCCTCACTTCCCCAGTGCATTACAACACCCCCCAGCCAATCTTATCCCTCATGCGGGCCCTCCCTCGCCTCGACCATATTTTTATCCTTCCTCTCCACAATGTCAAACCAACATGTCCCCCCAGCCCCTTTCTCCATTCATGGGGTCTATCAGTCCCCCATTTTGCTCCCTGCAACACCCCCCAGCTCACCCCGACCTGCGCCCTATTCCTGCCCATCCCCCGTACGTGGGACCTCTCACCTCCCTGTTGGCTTCCTTCCCAACCCACACACCCTCCTCGCACACCCCTGTCTCGCCAGGTCTGCGACCTACCAGCCTCTGTGACTCAGAGACCAGGAACAGCTAAGAGGAGAGTTTGGAGAGGGAGTTCTCCAGGTAAAAGAGGAGGAACGACGGGACCCTTGTGGTAACTGGCTGTCTGGAGTGTGTGTTTGTGTGTGTGTGTGGGGGGGGGAATTATTTGCAGTGTGCTGAGCTTGTGTTTGTCTCTTTGGTTTCTTTGTTTGGTTGGTTTGTTTGGTTGAAGGAGCTTCTAAAAGGTTTGAAATCCAAAAGCCTCTGTTAATTGGCTGAGCCTCAGTCAGGGGGAGGGGCTACCAGGGCTATATAAGCCTGTGACTCAGCGACCAGGAACAGCTAACAGGAGAGTTTGGAGAGGGAGGTTAGAGGGCACTAGTGACTTCTGGCCTTCTTTAAAACATAACTCTTAGAATAATTTCTATTCCAGAGGTTTAAAAAGAATCCCAGTTTATACTTAAACTTATTCATTAGAAAAATGGAGACAGAAGCCCAGCAGCAGAGTGGGGGCTATCCCGTTTATTGTGTCGAGTGTAAGATGTATGATTACCTGCCCTGTGGGTGGGTGGTGTATGTGTGCACCCATTGCAAGGAGCTCCTGACCCTCAGAGACCGAGTTCGGGCTTTGGAGGCCAGAGTGGCTGAACTGGAGGAGCTCAGAGAGCTATGTTGATGAGACTTTCCGGGACACTGTAGTACTGTCCCACCTCCAGTCTGAGAGCCCCAGTGCTCTTAAGGAGGATGAAAGTCTCAAGGGAAAAGAGCATTCAATGGGAGCAGAGGGAAACCATCCCGTAGTTGGGACCCTCCTCCCAGAGGATGTTGCGGTATCCTCTCGCACTGAGGATACCTCTGAGGGGGAGGGAATGCCAGTTAGGAAGAGGCAGGTGTTAGTAGTGGGTGATTCGATCGTTAGAAACATAGATAGTTGGGTTTGTGATGACCGGGAGAACCATATGGTCACTTGCCTGCCTGGTGTGAAGGTTGCGGATCTCAAAGATTTTGAGGAACAGCTAGCCAAAAACTCAAACATTTTGTTATTTCTTTTTAAGTACATTAGAAGCAGGAAGCCTGCTACAAAACCTGTGGGTCCCCTAGATGATCGAGCTATAAAAGGAGCAATCAAGGAAGATAAATCCATTGCGGAGAAACTAAATGATTTCTTTGCTTCAGTCTTCACGGCTGAGGACGTTGGGGAGATTCCTGAATCTGCACCGTCCTTTGTGGGGGATGAATCTGAGGAACTGTCCCGGATTGAAGTGTCATTAGAGGAGGTTTTGGAACAAATAGAAAAACTTAATGTTAACACATCTCCAGGACTGGACGGCATTCATCCAAGGGTTCTAAAAGAACTCAAATGGGAAATTGCTGGGCTATCATCTGTGGTTTGTAACCTATCCTTTAAATTGGCTTCCGTACCTAATGACTGGAAGGTAGCCAACGTGACACCAATATTTTAAAAGGGCTCTCGAGGCGATCCTGGCAATTACAGAGCGGTAAGTCTAACTTCAGTACCAGGCAAATTAGTTGAAACAATAGTAAAGAATAAAATTGTGAGGCATGTAGAAGAACATAATTTGTTGGACAAAAGTCAACATGGTTTCTGTAAAGGGAAATCATGTCTGCATGTTTGTTAACCCCTTCAGAGAACTCTAATAGATAAGACAAGGGGGATCCAGTAGATATAGTATACTTAGATTTTCAGAAAGCCTTTGACAAGGTCCCTCACCAAAGGCTCTTGTGTAAATTCCTTAGCCACGGGATAAGAGGGAAGGTCCTTTCTTGGATTGAGAACTGGTTAAAAGATAGGAAACAAAGGGTAGGAATAAATGGTAAATTTTCAGAATGGAGACGGGTAACTAGTGATGTCCCCCAAGGGTCAGTCCTGGGACCAATCCTTTTCAACTTATTCATAAATGATCTGGAGAAAGGGGTAAGCAGTGAGGTGGTAAAGTTTGCGGACGATACCAAACTGTTTAGGATAGTCAAGACAGAAGCAGACTGTGAGGGACTCCAAAAAGATCTCACCAAACGGAGTGATTGGGCAACAAAATGGCAAATGAAATGTAATATGGATAAGTGTAAAGTAATGCACATTGGGAAAAATAACCCCAGCTATACGTACAGTATGATGGGGGCTAATTTGGCTATGACAAATCAGGAAAGAGATCTTGGAGTTATCGTGGACAGTTCTCTGAAAACTTCCACACAGTGTGCAGCGGCGGTTAAAAAGGCAAATAGGATGCTAGGAATTATTAGGAAAGGGATAGAAAATAAGACCCAGAATATCTTACTGCCCCTGTATAAAACTATGGTACGCCCACATCTTGAATACTGTTGAGAAAGTAGAAAGGATTATACTGTAAGAGAAAGATGAATTATGCTGTAATAATTGAATAAGTGAAAGGAATACTGTTGGTCTCTGAACAGGAAGAAGAAAAGTATGTTAATGTTGTTTGTAGGTATGCAGATCAGAGTGCTAGCCAGAGTTAATAGGAAAAGGAACATTAGGTGTTAGGGAGAAAGCAATTGAGATGGACGGGAGATATGGACTGTGTGATTGATGTGGAAATGAAGATACTTGACTAGCCTCACACTAATTATGTGACGTTTTGCCCCTCTTTTAATCCTGTTAATTTTGGCTTTCTTTTGACTGTATAAATCAAGGGGTTTGAACCTTGAATGGCACTCACATTTTCTGAGTGCATTTAGCAGAGCAGCTTTGCTAATAAAGAGAGCGATCTGACAAATCTGAGTCCTTTCTGACTTTGACAATTTGGAGGTCCCACCGAGATGGCAACCGTCTTCGCTGGAACTGTGTGATCCCTGACTGACTTGCAGGATGACCGTGGTAGCCGGCACCTGGGCATTTGGCCGGAGCGGTTCTCTGCCAGAATGGAAAGGTGCACAACCACAGCGAAGTCTACGCCATCGAACCTGTTGGTTCCCGCTCTGTTCTGGTAGGGATCCCGGGATCTAACATCAGGACTCTGATCAGGTAATTATTTCTATGTTTTGTCCGGACTGAGGACTGTCTTGTCTCTGTGTCTATCCGTCTTCCCTGTGGTGTGAGTGAGTCTGGGAGCCATCCCTGTCCGGGGACTGGCTGACCAAGGGGCTCCTGTCCCCGCGGTCTGTGTGACTGGAATCTGCACAATCGCAGCCGCACCGCACCTTGGATAAAATCCTTGGAGTGAACGCAAGGGCGATTGAGGCAGTAGCCTGTGGGCTTCTTTTGTGTGTTGCACTGGGCACCGCTCTGACGAACCCGAATTTCCTCCTTGTGTGATTGGTGTATGAAGTCCTCCTGTATGGGTAAGCAGACGTCTAAGCAGGGATAGTTCCCTAAAGCGACCCCGGCTCAGTTTATATATTTTAGAAAGGGTCCAGATCCCTGTACATTTCTGGAAAAATGATCTAGATTGACTCTGGGGATCCCAAAACTCAGTGGCCACTGTTAGGATCTTGGAACAAAGACGTCTTAAAAGACAAACTTGGCCTTCCCAAAACTGAATTGGCTAGAGGAGAGGTAGATTGCTTCATGCAGTGGTGGAATGAGGCAAATCTTAGATGGACTGAATCGAAGCTCGCCTCCCTTAAAAATTCTAATTATAAGTAAAAAGCTTTATTGGAAACCTCCTCTCCCACCACCAGACCAAGCGCTTCCCTTTACCCCGTCCTCCGAGAAGACTCAGACCGGTTCCACTTGGAGCTATAAACCCTGGACCCACACGGCGCTCCACTCAATTGTAAAAGGTTTTCCAAAGCCCCAGGAAAACCCTACCAAATTTGCAGAGGAATTTTTGCTAGTGCGCAATGCCTATGAATCCTCTGAAGCAGACCTCCTGGAACTGTGTAAGCTACTTATAACCCCTAGAGAGCAAGAAAAAAAATGGCTCCTGTTAGCAAATTGGCCCACCACTGAGCATCCTTCTAATTGACCAGACACTGGTCCTGACGCTGCCTACTGGAACAAATGTAAGAATCAAGCTAAGTGCCTGCATGAGGCCATTCCCCAAGTATGGACTCCAAAAACCAACTGGACGGCCATACATTGCTGTAAACAGCAACAGAGAGAGAACCCAGGGAACTATCACACCCGACTGACTGATGGGGTTTTTTTTTCTGCAACATTCTGGTATACAGCGACCGGGTGAAAATGGACAGGGCGCCCTGGCGCATGCGTTTGTTAATGGCCTCCTACCTGCTATTAGCAGTATGTTAAAGCAAATAAGTGTTGGATGGGAGGCCAAGACCATGGACAGATTGCAAGCAGTGGCAGAGCATTGCCACAGCACTCTAAAAGGGAAAGAGGAGCAGTCCTCACAAAAGCTAATGGCTCTGCAAATACAGCATTATTCAGGGCAGGGCAGACAGTACCGGGAACGGGGAGGGTACCAAGAACAGGGATGAGGTCGGAGAAGGGGTCATGGGACTGGGTTTTTGGGATTTAGAGGTTTCAGCTCCGGTCATATTCACCCTGCGGGAACAAGACGTTATTGTCCCGTGTTCCAGTGCCGTAACACCCGTATCCTCCCAGTTCGAAAGGCTGATGGGAAATCATGGCTGTTTGTTCAGGATCTTCAAGCCATTAACTGCATTGTTGTACCCACCTTTCCTGTAGTCCCTAACCCAGCAACTATTCTGGCTTCTATCCCGCCAGATGCAACTCCTTTTACTGTTGTTGATCTGTGTTCTGCTTTCTTTTCTGTCCCGGTTCACCCTAAGTCCCAGTATCTTTTTGCCTTTTCTTACAAGGGGCAGCAGTACACATGGACCATGCTTCCCTAGGGGTACACAGAAAGCCTGTCTTACTTTTCCCAAGCATTAGCCAGAGACCTCGTTGACCTGGTCTTCCCCTCTGGGTCCACATTGGTCCAATATGTAAATGATCTACTCCTCTGTTCCCCTTCATTATCTGCCTCAGAAACGGGCTCTCTAGTGCTTCTCACTGCCCCCACCTTAGGGTTACCTAACTACTCATGGCCTTTTATTCTTTTCTGCCACGAGCAATCTGGTTGTGCACTTGGGGCTCTTACTCAGGAGCATGGTGACAAAAACCATCCAGTGGCCTATTTCTCTGCCACCTTGGACCCTGTTGCCCAGGGTTTACCCCCCTGCCTGTGTGCTGTGGCTGCTGCGGCACGCCTAGTCGAAATGGCTGAGTCCCTTGTCCTCTGCTCTCCTCTTTCTCTCATGGTCCCCCACTCTATAGAAACTCTCCTGCTACAACGTAATACAGCTCACCTTTCCTCCGCCCGCCTCACTTTTACTGCTTTCGGCTTCGCATATCACCATAAAGCGCTGTTCTCAGTTGAACCCTGCCACTCTCCTTCCTCTGTCTGATGACGGTGAACCCCACGACTGCCTTGCAGCTGTCTCTGCTGTCACCGTCCCGCGCCCCGACCTTTCTGATGTCCCCCTCTCTAACTCCGACCTTGTGTTAGTCACTGACGGTTCCTGCTATCGAGATAGACAAGGTCGTCTCCTTGCAGGATATGCTGCGGTATCGCTCTCTGAAACCCTAGAAGCTGCGCCGTTACCTTCTGTGACAGCGCAAGTCGCTGAACTAGTTGCCCTAACCCGCGCTTGCTTTCTGGCTGAGGGACGCTCCGCCACCATTTCTACTGATTCTCGTTACGCTTTTGGGGTTGTACATGACTTTGGCACCCTCTGGCAAGCTCGGGGTTTCCTTACCTCTGCTGGTGCCCCTATCAAGAATGGCCCCTACATTGCTGCTCTCCTGTATGCAGTTTTACTCCCATCTGCATTAGCTATTGTTAAGTGCCCTGGCCACTCCACAGCAGATGCTGATGTTGCTAAGGGTAATGCTGCATTAAAACCTTCCCCCGGTGCGTTTCTCGGTTCCCTTTCTGTTTCTGTACCACCGCCGTCCCTTTCTGACCTCACCCTGCTCCAAGACTCTGCCCCAGAAGCAGAAAAAGACTCCTGGGTCGCCCCGGGTTGCTCTCTATACCCCGATTCCCGTCGGTGCTCGCCTACTGGTACCTTTGTGGCCCCCTTTTCACTCTACCCCTCTCTGGCCGCCCTGCTTCACGATGTTTCGCATGTCGGAAAGGAGGGGATGGTCTCTGCTGTAACTAAGGCAGGATGGTGAGCCCCACATTTCAGCTGTTTTGCAGCCCGCCACTGTGCCGCCTGTACCACTTGCCAAAGCTACAATGTTGGCAAACCTGTAAAGGTAGCTCACGGGTTCTGGGGCCTGCCCCAAGCACCGTTCTTGCATTGGCAGCTTGATTTTGTACAAATGCCTAAGTGTCAACGATATGAATTTATTTTGGTTATGGTATGCTTATTTTCGGGTTGGATTGAAGCCTTTCCTTGTCGCAAAGCTGATTCACTGTCTGTTGCCAAATGTTTGTTAAATCATATTATGCCTGCAAAAGGAATTCCTGCCACTCTGTCCAGTGACCGGGGTACACATTTTACTGGACAACTTGTTCAGCACCTGGATCATGTGTTACCTGTCACACACCTGCTGCACTGTCCCTACCACCCACAGAGCGCAGGTGCAGTTGAAAAATGAAATGGTGTGATTAAAAAAATAAGCTTGCAAAAAATGTTGTGACTCTACAGGGTTAAGCTGGCCAGCAGCCTTACCATTGGCCTTTATGGAAATTCAATCCACCCCATCCCAAAGACATAAATTAAGTCCTTTTGAAATTGAGAACAATGGCTACCATTACTCCAGTCTCAGACGTGAACTTGACTTGCAGTATACTCCTTCAGTACTGCAAGGGACTAATGCAAGCTGTAAGTCACTTCCATTCACAGGTTCAAGCTGCCTGGCCGACGGACCCCACCTCTGATGCCTGTCACGCTCTCGAGACAGATGATTGGGTCTACGTACGACACCACCATCAAACACGCCTTGGAACCCCGGTGGAAGGGCCCGCATCAGGTGCTGCTCAGTACCCAGACGGCTGTTAAGCTATCCGGCATCGCAGCATGGATACAGGCTTGGCAGTGTAAGAAGGCACCACCCCCTGCGGACCAATCATCGCCTCAGGACCACGCAGAGTCAATTTTTACTCCAGAAGAAGACGTAGAGGAATAGCCTGCAATACCTTACAACCTACGTTCGCGTAAGGGTTGCCGGAAGCAGATGAGGACCAAAAGGAAGGCCCAGGAAGAAGCAGTAGTGAGCCTAGCGCCTGCTGCCTGGTGGACATAAAACCGTGACTGCGGTTCCCTCAGCTGAGGTTGCCAGAACCAAAAGGGTCTTGCCTCCAACATGTGCCTCTGGTGGGGCCTGTTCCTCGGCCACTGGTGTCTTAAGGTCTGGGGAATCCACAATGACAATTCTTTTATCCACCAGCAAGTATGGATCGCTCAGACCCTTAATATCTCTAATTGCTGGGTCTGCAGCCACATCCCAGCCCACTCGCAAGCTGGTTCCTGTCTTGGCAATCCCACTTAATTCCCCAGGCCTCACCGGAGGACCTCATCCGTTTAACAAGACATGGAACAGTAATGACACTTGGGAAGTAGTGGGAATAAATGTATCTAAATGGATAAGTGTGGAGGAGGGAAAAGGTCACTGGTGTTGGGTGTGGAATGGGACGGGGCTGAATCTGGGGAGGAGCAGTTGTCTAAGATCGGAGAATGAAATCACTCTCATGCTCCCCCTACAGCCACCCTAGTGAGAACAGTACAATCTTTCAATGCCATGCAAATAACACCACTCCCCGTAAGGAGAATCACCGTGTGAGAATCACTGCGGGACAAAAGCCTATACAGGCAGTCCCCGACTTACGCGGATCCGACTTATGTCGGATCCGCACTTACGAACGGGGCTTTCTCACCCCGGAAGTCGGGGCGAGAGAGCCCCATTCGTAAGCTGCTCCGGTGCCCCTGGTCTGCTGGAGACCGTCTCCAGCAGACCAGGGGCACCGGGCGGGTTCCCGCGCTTCTGAGGCTTTGCCAGAGCAAAGCCTCAGAGGCGCGGAGAACCGCCGCTGCTGCCGCTTCAGTCTGGGTGCCTGTGGTCTGCTGGGGACCGTCCCCAGCAGACCACAGGCTCCCGGACTGAAGCCGCAGCCGTAGCGGGGTCCCTCGCCTCTGAGGCTTTGCCAGAGCAAAGCCTCAGAGGCGCGGCACCCCGCTGCCGCTGCGGCTCTGCTCCCCGTGTCCCTGGTCTGCTGGGGGGGGGGGGGGGAGCGCAGCTAGTGGTCTCTCCCCCCCCCCCCAGCAGACCAGGCTTTTGTTTTGGACTCTGGGGCAGAGCAGCTGGGGCGCTGCCGATTGGTCCTGCAGCGCCCGCTCTGGGCACTGCTGGACCAACCCGGCAGCACCCCAGCTGCTCTGCCCCAGGTCCTGATTCAGCCGCTGCTGGTCAGTTTCAGCAGCGGCTGAATCAGGACACCTGGGGCAGAGCAGATGGGGTGCTGCTGGGTTGCTCCAGTAGTGCTGAGGAGCGGCGCTACTGGAGCAACCCAGCAGCACCCCAGCTGCTCTGCCCCAGGCGTCCCCAAGTCAGCTTCTGCTGAAACTGACCAGCGCTGACTACAGGAAGCCCCAGGCAGAGTTGCTCTGCCCCGGGCTTCCTGGAATCAGCTGCTGATCAGTTTCAGCAGCAGCTGACTTGGGGACGCCTGGGGTTCTTAAGTTGATTCTGTATGTAAGTCAGAACTGGCGGTTAGTTTCAGCAGTGTCTGAATCTGGACGCCAGTTCCGACTTACATACAGATTCAACTTAAGAACAAACCTACAGTCCCTATCTTGTACGTAACCCGGGGACTGCCTGTACTGCGTTACCAGTTAACTGGTCGGGTATCTGTTATCCGGCCCTACTCTTCCCACAATTCCGAGCGTTAGAGTCCTTCCCACGAGAACGCCTCCGTCATTTTACGTGAAAAAGAAGGGACTTGTAAGATGCCCAACGGTATGTGAATCACATAAGCCCCTTAGCTTGGGAAGAGACTATTGGTGGTTCCTTTATCCCATTTGGGGGAGTAATACATCATGCAAAAAGACTTCTGAGGTTACAAGCAGTAGTTGAAATCATGGCAAATGAAACTGGAGAAAGTTGAAGGGCCCTGGCCAAAGAAACAGGAGCGATCCGACAGGTGGCCCCCCAAAACCGTCAGGCATTGGCTATAGTTCTGGCAGCAAAAGGAGGGACCTGAGCTCTCATTGGCAAAGAATGTTGTGTGTATATACCTGACAACACCAATGATGTAATAGATCGCGCTAGCCACTTGGAACAGATTGCGTACCTTCCCCACGAAGAGCCAAGTTCCCTGTGCAAATGGCTAAGTAACTTGTCCAATTTCTCTGGCGTAGGAAACTGGTTGTTTCAGGGAGCCCTGACTATCCTATTTGGGATCTTAATGATTTTTGTATGTTTTCAGTTAATCTCCTGTTGTATCCAAAACTGTGCAAGACATGTCACAGACATGTCCCCTCACCAGAGTGCTAATCTGATGATTTTAAATATCACTGATGAACAGGGAGACAAAGAACGGTTAATGTACGGAACCCAGTAATTGTTGGTCATAGGCGTGGCTTGACCAAAAGGAGGGATTGGATTGTGAAAGTAGAAAGAATTATACTGTAAGAGAAAGATGAATTATGCTGTAATAATTGAATAAGTGAAAGCAATACTGTTGCTCTCTGAACAGGAAGAAGAAAAGTATGTTAATGTTGTTTGTAGGTATGCAGATCAGAGTGCTAGCCAGAGTTAATAGGAAAAAGAACATTAGGTGTTAGGGAGAAAGCAATTGAGATAACCAAGGAGACATGGACAGGGGATTGCTGTGTGCTTGATGTGGAAATGAAGATACTTGGCTAGCCTCACACTAATTATGTGAAGTTTTGCCCCTCTTTTAATCCTGTTAATTTTGACTGTATAAATCAAGGGGTTTGAACCTTGTATGGCACTCACATTTTCTGAGTGCATTTAGCAGAGCAGCTTTGCTAATAAACAGAGCGGTCTGACAAATCTGAGAGTCCTGTCTGACTTTGACACTGCGTACAGATGTGGTCTCCTCACCTCAAAAAAGATATTTTGGCCTTGGAAAGGGTTCAGAAAAGGGCAACTAAAATGATTAGGGGTTTGGAACGGGTCCCATATGAGGAGAGGTTAAAGCGACTGGGACTTTTCAGTTTAGAAAAGAGGAGACCGAGGGGGGATATGATAGAGGTCTATAAAATCATGAGTGGTGTGGAGAGGGCAGATAAAGAAAAGTTATTATTAGTTCCTATAATAGAAGAACTAGAGGACACCAAATGAAATTAACAGGTAGCAGGTTTAAAACTAATAGTGTTTCACGCAGCGTGTAGTCAACCTGTGGAACTCCTTGCCAGAGGAGGCTGTGAAGGCTGGGACTATAACAGAGTTTAAAGAGAAGCTAGATAATTTCATGGAGGTCAGGTCCATAAAAGGCTATTAGCCACAGGATAGAAATGGTGTCCCTGGCCTCTGTTCATCAGAGGCTGGAGAAGGATGGCAGGAGACAAATCGCTTGATCATTGTCTTCGGTCCACCCTCTCCAGGGCACCTGGTGCTGGCCACTGTCGGCAGACAGGCTATTGGGCTAGATGGACCTTTGGTCTGACCCAGTACGGCCGTCCCTATGTTCTTATGTAGATGGTATCCTGAGTCCACGAAAGCTCATGATCCTAGCTACATTGTTTGTTAGTCTATAAAGTGCTACCAGACCATTTGTTGTTGTTTTTCTTTTATTTCCAGATGCTATGAACTAGCATCCCGTGGCTACCTGTCACCCCTTCAGTCGTGACAGCATTTTAGTGTTTAAGACGGTATTATCTAGGGTTATTTTTAGTTACTACTTACGCTTAAGGCTTTTCCCGCCTTGTGTCTTTATTTGGCTCGAGTACTGTCTTACAGGCTCATTGCATTATTGCCTTGGATATAAATTAAGCATCACCTAGCAGATAGTTAGTCCTGCAGGCACCAGTGCTAAGGGGGACTGGAAGTTCTTACTGTAGTCTCTAATCCAGCGTTTCTCAAACTGGGTCGCAAGCCCCAGGGGGGTCGTGAGCAACTTGGGGGGGGGGGGTTGCAGCTGGATTGGGTTTTTCACTTGCGACCCCTCTCCCCCGGGCTGTGAAGAGCGGCAGGGCAGCGGAAGGCAGCTGCCAGCAAGCTGCACAGCGTGGCCGGGGCCATGGGACTTCAGGAGCGTGGCTCAGCTGCAGGAGGAGGCAAGGCAGCGGGAGAGTGGATGCGGAGCAGAAAAGAGGCACAGAGGAGAAAGAGATGGGGGAAAGGAGCCTGCAGGGGGGAGGGCGTTAAGGACTGCACGTGCCATGAAGGAACCCCAGGAGGGCAAGGAGTCTGGTGAGAAGGGGGGGAGGAAGGGACCCAGGGCAGTGCGGGTGGGTGGCCACACAAATTCGTTTAGCATTTTAGGGGGTGGTGGTATCACGAATGTTGAGAACCCCTGCTGTAATCCGTGTTCCAGCAATAACTTAATGAGTTTAACATCACGTTTTTATGTATGTTTTACCCTAGAAATACACAAACCTTTTACTTTGGAAATAAATCTAAATGCCTGGTGTTCTGTTCATATTCTTTTGCACGGGTGTTGCAGTTTATTCATATTTAAGAACTTCTGTTTTAATTTATTGCTCACCATTTTAGAGTTAGATGTTATCACTGACTTTTTAGCTGTTCTGTTCCCAGCACTTATCAGCTCAGCGGTATTGCTCGCTGCTGGCGGGTTAGGGGCTAAGCTCACCACACCAGATTTAGTGGTTTTCTCTAGGACTGTCAATGTACAGACGACTACACGATTAACCAATAAGCCTCAAGTTATTGGTAAATCCTGTCGATTACACGCATTCTCCCCTCTCACCCGCTGTCTGAGGCAGCAAGGAGGGAGGAGGCGTTAGCTGATAAAAGCTGTCTTCCCACAGGTAAGTCAGCTTGTCACAAGAAGGGAGGTTCCAAAGAGGCTGCAGAAAGGCTGTTCTCAGTGGTGACAGATGGCAGAACAAGGAGCCAAAGGTCTCAAGTTGCGGTGGGAGAGGTCCAGGTTGGATATTAGGAAAAACTATTTCCCTAGGCGGGTGGGGAAACACTGGGATGGGTTACCTAGGGAGGCAGTGGAGTCTCCATCCCTAGAGGTGTTTGTCTCGGCTTGACACAGCCCTGGCCGGGTTGATTTAGTTGGGATTGGTCCTGCCTAGCGCAGGGGGCTGGACTTGACCTTCTGAGGTCTCTTCCAGCTCTGTGGTTCTAGGATTCCGAGAGAGCGTCTGCACTGGCATGTGCTTTTACGCAAGAGCATCCGTGCCAGTGTGGACGCTCTCTTGCGCAATAAACTCCGATGGCCGTTTTAACCATCGGCCTTTCTTGGGCAAGAAATTCCTGGTGCCTGTCCGCACTGGCCTGTGCCGGAAGGGCTCTTGCGCAAGAGGCTTCTTCCTGAGCAGGAGCATCCTAGTTCTTGCGCCAGGAGCCCTGGTTGTACACAGGAGAAGGTCAGTTGCCTTGCGCAAGCACACACGGCCAGTGTAGACAGGCAGCAAGTTTCCGCGCAAGAGCGGCCGCTTTGGCGCGAGATGGCGCCAGTGCAGACACAGCCTCAGTGTTTTCAAACCGGACGCAGCCGAGGCAACCCCCCCCCCAACCCGCCTCGCGCTGCCCCACTGCACTTTGTAAGGCAGCAGCAGCATCTGCCTGTCCCACACAAGCCCACTGGGCAGTTGGGTGTCTGTGGGGGGGGGGGTATGTGGTGGGGGGAGCTGACTGCTGGGGGTAGGGGGGGCAGAGTGGGGGGGTTGGGGAGGAGCAGATTGAATGAAGAGTTTGGTGGGGGGGCAGAGTGGGGGGGTTTAGTGGTGCTGGAGTAGACTGCAGGGGGGGTTGGGGTGGAGTAGACTGCAGGGGGGGTTGGGGTGGAGTAGAGTGCATTCTACACCCCCCCCACCCAACCTGCACCTGTTACCCCCCAGTTCTTTCAACACCCCCCTCTCAACCTGCAAGCCCCTCCCCCGCCCCCCAGGCCATTCTACACCCCCCACCCCCTGCCCTCCAGTCCATTCTACACCCCCCACCCAACCTGCAAGCCCCTCCCCCACCCTCAGTCCATTCTACACCCCCCCACACCCAGTGCATGCAACACACCCTGCCCCAGCTGCACTCCCCTCCCCCGCCCCCAGTCCTTTCAACACCCCCAGCGCAACCTGCACCCCTCTTCCCCAGTCCATTCGATACCCCCCTGCCCAGCCTGCACCCCCGTTACCCTACCCCCAGTCTATTCAATATCCTTAGCTCAACCTGCACCCTCCTCACACTCTCTGTGCACTCTACACCTCAACCCAACCTGCACCCCCATTCTTCTCACTCTCCAGTCCATTCAGCACCCCTAGTCCAACGTACACCCCCATTCCCCCACTTCCCAGTCCAACCTGCATCCCTAGTCCGACCTGCCCCCCCTTCCTCTGCCCCCAGTGCTTCCCACACCGTCAGCCCAGCCCACACCACATAAGAACGGCCGTACTGGGTCAGACCAAAGGTCCATCCAGCCCAGTAGCCTGTCTACCGACAGTGGCCAGCACCAGGTGCCCCAGAGAGGGTGGACCGAAGACAATGATCAGGCGATTTGTCTCCTGCCATCCCTCTCCAGCCTCTGACAAACAGAGGCCAAGGACACCATTTTATCCCCTGGCTAATAGCCTTTTATGGACCTAACCTCCATGAAATTATCTAGCTTCTCTTTAAACTCTATTATAGTCCTAGCCTTCACCGCCTCCTCTGGCAAGGAGTTCCACAGGTTGACAACATGCTGTGTGAAGAAGAACTTGCTTTTATTAGTTTTAAACCTGCTACCCATTAATTTCATTTGGTGTCCTCTAGTTCTTCTATTATGGGAACTAATAAATAACTTTATCAGCCCTCTCCATACCACTCATGATTTTATAGACCTCTATCATATCCCCCCTCGGTCTCCTCTTTTCTAAACTGAAAAGTCCCAGTCTCTTTAGCCTCTCCTCATATGGGACCCGTTCCAAACCCCTAATCATTTTAGTTGCCCTTTTCTGAACCCTTTCCAAGGCCAAAATATCTTTTTTGAGGTGAGGAGACCACATCTGTACACAGTATTCAAGATGTGGGCGTACCATAGTTTTATACAGGGGCAGTAAGATGTTCTGGGTCTTATTTTCTATCCCTTTCCTAATAATTCCTAGCATCCTATTCACCCCCTTTCACTCCACTCCCAATCCATCACACCCCCAGTCCAACAGCACCCCCACTCCTCCTACCGCAGCCTAACCTGCCCCCCCATTATCTGTGCTGCAGCCGAACCGGCACCTCCCTTCCCTCACTTCCCCAGTGCATTACAACACCCCCAAGCCAATCTTATCCCCCATGAGTGCTCTCGCTCGCTTCAACCATATTTTTATCCTTCGGGTCCCTCGCTTTCCTTCCTCTCCACAACGCCCAAACCAACATGTCCCCTCTAGCCCCTTTCTCCATTCATGGGGTCTATCGGTCCCCCATTTTGCTCCCTGCAACACCCCCAAGCTCACCCCGACCTGCGCCCTATTCCTTCCCATCCCCCGTACGTGGGACCTCTCAGCTCCCTGTTGGCTTCCTTCCCAACCCGCACACCCTCCTCGCACACCCCTATCTCGCCAGGTCTGCGACCTTCCAGCCTCCCTTCTTCCTTCCTTCCCAACCCACACACCCCTGTCTCGCCAGGCCTGGAACCTGTCAGCCTCTGTTATTCCTTCGTCCGCGCCCTCAAGTTGCACTCCTACCCTCTCAGTCCTCCTTCTTCCCAACACTGGCAGCCTGCCATATCCTTCCCTAATCTGCTCCCCGCACCGGTTCTCCCTCCATTCATGGGATCCCTTAAGCCCCAGCTCTCCCCAGTTCCAATTATTGTTCCCCATGAACTTGCTGAGTTGACTTTGCCCGCCAACCAAGGGCCCTCAAACACTCCTCCATGCTATTCTTCAACTCTGGGGCCTCTAAATCCCCCAAACTGTCAGTGTCCCTGGGATCCTCAGACCTCTCCCCTCCACAGTGCAGCCCCCAATACCATGTATTCAAGACAGTCATACTTAGGGGCTGCGTCTAGACTGGCATGATTTTGCGGAAATACTTTTAACGGAAAAGTTCTTCCGTTAAAAGTATTTCCGCAAAAGAGCGTCTAGATTGGCAGGGATGCTTTTGCACAAAAAGTGCTTTTACGCAAGAGCACCCGTGCGCAGCATAGACGCGCTTTTGCGCAAGAAAGCTCCGATAGCCATTTTAGCCATCGGGGCTTTCTTGCAGAAAAAATGACGGTGCCTGTCTACACTGGCCTTGTTGTGCGAGTATTCCTGCGCAAGAGGGCTTATCCCTGAGCGGGAGCATCAAAGTGTTTGCGCAAGAAGGACTGAATTCTTCCATTAGAACGTCAGTGCTCTTGCGCAAATTCAAGCGGCCAGTGTAGACAGCTGGGAAGTTTTTGCACAAGCGGCCGCTTTTGCGCAAAATCTTGCTAGTCTAGATGCGCCCACGTAGAGACCAAAATAGGAAATGAACTTCTCCACTGATCAGCCCCTTTGAGACTCTATTCTTCGCAGTCCTGCTGTCTTCCTCCACAGGACATGGGCAGGTCTGCTGGGTGAACATCTCCACAGACATGGTCTTGGGAGCCTTCAAAAAAGTAGGGGACAACTAGCAGTCGGTTTCATCACAGGCCATGAGCTTCCTTTTGGGTACGAAGAATTCTGCTGGGTATGCTCTGTAAGGAGACTATTTGGATGTGGGCTCAAAGCGCTCTTCTCCACTGGTATTTCTGCAGTGCCAGGGAGAGGCGGAGTGGGAGGGTAGAAGACAGTAGCATATTTAGATGTGAGAAGAGGTTACGCGACATTACGAACTGAGATGCCAACGTATTCCCTTTTACGTTGTCAGGTGTACTGGTTTCCCTGGTACAGGGAGACTGAAAAGTAAGTTGCTTGGTTGGTTTTCCCCTTTGCTGGATTGGATAGCGAGCGATAGGAACTCAACCCTCCCGGTGTCCTCCTGTCCGGGGATGGAAGGAAAACGAGAACAGCGAGCTCGGGAGCTTGGCCGAAGCGAGGCGAGAACCTGCGGCTGGGAGCGGAGCAGCCGTCGCTGTCACGGAGAAATCTCTCGGCTTACGGCCCACTCGGCTCTAGGAAGGGAAGTCACGTTTGCTTAGACAGCGAGTCCGAGCGGAGGTTCCCGAGGTGCTTCCTTGGGGGTGGCAGAAATAGGGCTCCCGTTTCTCAGGGGTGCTGGTTTCTTTGGAACACGGTGTCCTTCTCAGCAGATGCTTGGCTCGAGGAGGAAGGCACCCTTGCAGAGGAATCAGTGCGGGGCCGTGGGCGGAGAAGAAACAGTCCGAGATGGACTTGAGCTGTCTGGACGTGATTCTCGGGACAGGTGAAGGATCCTCAGCGTTCGGCTTTGAAATCTTCAAGCGTTCTGGCAGTAGGTTTCTTCTGAGGCAGAGAGCTTCCTGCTGGGGCATGGAGCCTGGTGGCTTGGGGACTGGGGAAGGGGCAGTAGGCGGTTCAACAGAGCGTGGATAGAGATTCAAGGCCTCCTTTCTCCCGCGTTCCAGTAGTGGCAGCGGGAGGGGGTGGCCGATGGTGAGAGGCTGCGGCGCGATGGTGGGAGAAGGAGCGATGCCACGTCCTTGCGGACTGAAACCCTCAGTTCTTTGTTTGTTTGTTTTGTTCCCCCCCCCCCCTGCTGTGTTCGGTAGCGAGCGATAAGAAGTCAACCCTCCCGGTGTCCTCCCGTCTGGGGATGGAACGGAAACGAGAACAGCGAGCTCGGGAGCTTGGTCGAAGCGAGGCGAGAACCTTCCGGCTGGGAGCGAAGCAGCCATCGCTGACACGGAGATAAGTGTCGGGTCTGGAAATCTCTTGGCTTACGGCCCACTCGGGTCTAGGAAGGGAAGTCACGTTTGATTAGACAGCCAGTCCGAGCGGAGGTTCCCGAGGTGCTTCCTTGGTAGCTCCCGTTTGTCAGGGATGCTGGTTTCTCTGGAACACGGTGTCCTTCTCAGCAGACGCTTGGCTCGAGGAGGAAGACGCAAGGTGGTAAGGTTTCTGGCTGCCTCTCATGTGTTTCTCTCTTGTTGCTCTCTCGTATTGGCCAATACGTTCTGTCTGTCTGTTTGTGCCTGTGTCTTTTGTCCTTGCTCTGCTTCTGCCGTGTCCTTGTACAGCACACTTGCAGGCATTCCAGGTGAGCATCTCCAAGGATTAAGGGCTCAGGAGCCAACGGGAATTCTGCAGGTACGCCAGTCGGGCAAGGGAGAGCGGTGGTGCGTCACGGCTGACTGACTCAGTGTTCTTGTAGAGGGCCCGATACATAGGCGAGAGGGGGGGAAAGGGCTAAAGGATAGAATTCCCACAGCCACAGACCTTAACGAGTGAGAGCTCACGCTGGGCTTTTTCTGCCGCTCTTGCAGAGGAATCAGTACGGGGCCGTGGGCAGAGAAGAAAGAGTCCGAGATGGACTTGAGCTGCCTGGACGTGATTCTCGGAAGACGTGAAGGGTCCTCAGCGTTCGGCCTCCCCATGGCTCTGTGTGAGTAAGAGATGCGTGCTTTGAAATCTTCAAGCGTCCTGGCAGTAGGTTTCTTCTGAGGCGGAGAGCTTCCTGCTGGGGCATGGAGCCTGGTGGCTTGGGGACTGGTGAAGGGGCAGTAGGCGGTTCAACTGAGCGTGGATAGAGATTCAAGGCCTCCTTTCTCCCGCGTTCCAGTAGTGGCAGCGGGAGAGGGTGGCCGATGGTGAGAGGCTGCGGCGCGATGGTGGGAGAAGGAGCGATGCCGCGTCCTTGCGGACTGAAACCCTAAGTTGTTTGTTTGTTTGTTTGTTTGTTCCCCCTCTGCTGTGTTCGGTAGCGAGCGATAAGAAGTCAACCCTCCCGGTGTCCTCCCGTCTGGGGATGGAAGGGAAACGAGAACAGCGAGCTCGGGAGCTTGGTCGAAGCGAGGCGAGAACCTTCCGGCTGGGAGCGGAGCAGCCATCGCTGACACGGAGATAAGTGTCGGGTCTGGAAATCTCTCTGCTTACGGCCCACTCGGGTCTAGGAAGGGAAGTCACGTTTGATTAGACAGCCAGTCCGAGCGGAGGTTCCCGAGGTGCTTCCTTGGTAGCTCCCGTTTGTCAGGGCTCCCGTTTGTCAGGGATGCTGGTTTCTCTGGAACACGGTGTCCTTCTCGGCAGACGCTTGGCTCGAGGAGGAAGACCCAACGTGGTAAGGTTTCTGGCTGCCTCTCATGTGTTTCTCTCTTGTTGCTCTCTCGTATTGGCCAATACGTTCTGTCTGTCTGTTTCTGCCTGTGTCTTTTGTCCTTGCTCTGCTTCTGCCGTGTCCTTGTACAGCACACTTGCAGGCATTCCAGGTGAGCATCTCCAAGGGTTAAGGGCTCAGGAGCCAACGGGAATTCTGCAGGTACGCCAGTCGGGCAAGGGAGAGCGGTGGTGCGTCACGGCTGACTGACTCGGTGTTCTTGTAGAGGGCCCGATACATAGGCGACAGGGAGGGAAAGGCCTAAAGGATAGCATTCCCACAGCCACAGACCTTAGTGAGTGAGATCCCACGCTGGGCTTTTTCTGCCGCCCTTGCAGAGGAATCAGTGCGGGGCCGTGGGCGGAGAAGAAAGAGTCCGAGATGGACTTGAGCTGCCTGGACGTGATTCTCGGAAGACGTGAAGGGTCCTCAGCGTTCGGCCTTCCCATGGCTCTGTGTCAGTAAGAGATGCGTGCTTTGAAATCTTCAAGCGTCCTGGCAGTAGGTTTCTTCTGAGGCAGAGAGCTTCCTGCTGGGGCACGGAGCCTGGTGGCTTGGGGACTGGTGAAGGGGCAGTAGGCGGTTCAACAGAGCGTGGATAGAGATTCAAGGCCTCCTTTCTCCCGCGTTCCAGTAGTGGCAGCGGGAGGGGGTGGCCGATGGTGAGAGGCTGCGGCGCGATGGTGGGAGAAGAAGCGATGCCGCGTCCTTGCGGACTGAAACGCTAAGTTGTTTGTTTGTTTGTTCGTTCCCCCTCTGCTGTGTTCGGTAGCGAGCGATAAGAAGTCAACCCTCCCGGTGTCCTCCCGTCTGGGGATGGAACGGAAACGAGAACAGCGAGCTCGGGAGCTTGGTCGAAGCGAGGCGAGAACCTTCCGGCGGGGAGCGAAGCAGCCATCGCTGACACGGAGATAAGTGTTGGGTCTGGAAATCTCTCGGCTTACGGCCCACTCGGGTCTAGGAAGGGAAGTCACGTTTGATTAGACAGCCAGTCCGAGCGGAGGTTCCCGAGGTGCTTCCTTGATAGCTCCCGTTTGTCAGGGCTCCCGTTTGTCAGGGATGCTGGTTTCTCTGGAACACGGTGTCCTTCTCAGCAGACGCTTGGCTCGAGGAGGAAGACGCAAGGTGGTAAGGTTTCTGGCTGCCTCTCATGTGTTTCTCTCTTGTTGCTCTCTTGTATTGGCCAATACGTTCTGTCTGTCTGTTTCTGCCTGTGTCTTTTGTCCTTGCTCTGCTTCTGCCGTGTCCTTGTACAGCACACTTGCAGGCATTCCAGGTGAGCATCTCCAAGGGTTAAGGGCTCAGGAGCCAACGGGAATTGTGCAGGTAGGCCAGTCGTGCAAGGGAGAGCGGTGGTGCGTCATGGCTGACTGACTCGGTGTTCTTGTAGCGGGCCCGATACATAGGCGAGAGGGGGGGAAAGGGCTAAAGGATAGAATTCCCACAGCCACAGACCTTAATGAGTGAGAGCTCACGCTGGGCTTTTTCTGCCGCCCTTGCAGAGGAATCAGTGCGGGGCCGTGGGCGGAGAAGAAAGAGTCCGAGATGGACTTGAGCTGCCTGGACGTGATTCTCGGAAGACGTGAAGGGTCCTCAGCGTTCAGCCTTCCCATGGCTCTGTGTGAGTAAGAGATGCGTGGTTTGAAATCTTCAAGCGTCCTGGCAGTAGGTTTCTTCTGAGGCAGAGAGCTTCCTGCTGGGGCTCGGAGCCTGGTGGCTTGGGGACTGGTGAAGGGGCAGTAGGCGGTTCAACAGAGCGTGGATAGAGATTCAAGGCCTCCTTTCTCTCCACGTTCCTGTAGTGGCAGCGGGAGGGGGTGGCCGATGGTGGGAGGCTGCGGCGCGATGGTGGGAGGAGAAGCGATGCCGCGTCCTTGCGGACTGAAACGCTAAGTTGTTTGTTAGTTTGTTCGTTCCCCCTCTGCTGTGTTCGGTAGCGAGCGATAAGAAGTCAACTCTCCCGGTGTCTTCCCGTCTGGGGATGGAACGGAAACGAGAACAGCGAGCTCCGGAGCTTGGTCGAAGCGAGGCGAGAACCTTCCGGCTGGGAGCGGAGCAGCCATCGCTGACACGGAGATAAGTGTCGGGTCTGGAAATCTCTTGGCTTACGGCCCACTCGGGTCTAGGAAGGGAAGTCACGTTTGATTAGACAGCCAGTCCGAGCGGAGGTTCCCGAGGTGCTTCCTTGGTAGCTCCCGTTTGTCAGGGCTCCCGTTTGTCAGGGATGCTGGTTTCTCTGGAACACGATGTCCTTCTCGGCAGACCCTTGGCTCGAGGAGGAAGACGCAAGGTGGTAAGGTTTCCGTCTGCCTCTCATGTGTTTCTCTCTTGTTGCTCTCTCGTATTGGCCAATACGTTCTGTCTGTCTGTTTCTGTCTGTGTCTTTGTCCTTGCTCTGCTTCTGCCGTGTCCTTGTATAGCTCACGTGCAGGCATTCCAGGTGAGCATCTCCACGGGTTAAGGGCTCAGGAGCCAACAGGAATTCTGCAGGTACCCCAGTCGCGCAAGGGAGAGCGGTGGTGCGTCATGGCTGACTGACTCAGTGTTCTTGTAGAGGGCCCTATACATAGGCGAGGGGCGGGGGGGAAGGGCTAAAGGATAGAATTCCCACAGCCACAGACCTTAGTGAGTGAGAGGTCTCTTCAGTCACGCCGCTCTCGGATCTCGCTGCAGGGAGGGATTCTGGTGCCGCTCTCGGGTCGTGCAGCTTGGGGGTGTCTCTAGCGCTGCTCTTGGGTCTCGCTGCTGGGGGGGAGGGGTCTTTGGGGCCACTCTCAGGTCGTGCTGCTGGGAGGGAGTCTGGCGCCTCTCTCGGGTTATGCTGCTGCGGGGAATCTCTGGTGCCGCTCTCGAGTCGCGCTACTGGGGGGGTCTCTGGCGCCTCCTTGGGATCATGCTGCTGGGGGGGTCTCTGGCTTCGCTCTCCGGTCGTGCTGCTGGGGGGGGGTCTCTGTTACCGCTTTCGGGTCGCGCTGTTAGGGGGGGTCTCTGGTGCCGCTCTCGGTAGTGGTGCTGGGGGTGGGGTCTCTGTCTCCACTCTCGGGTCGCGCTGCTGGGGGGAGGTCTCTGGCGCCGCTCTCGGGTCGCACTACTGGGGGTGGTCTCTGGAGCCTCCCTCCGGTCATGCTGCAGACGGGGGGTGTCACTGGCCCCGCTATCAGGTGATGCTGCTGCGGGGGGTCTCTGGCACCTCTCTCGGGTTTTGCTGCTGGGTGGGTGTCTGGGGCCGCTCTCGGGTGATGCTGTTCGGGGAGGTCTCTGGCGCCGCTCTCGGGTCGCACTACTGGGGGTGGTCTCTGGAGCCTCCCTCCGGTCATGCTGCAGACGGGGGGGTGTCACTGGCCCCGCTATCAGGTGATGCTGCTGCGGGGGGTCTCTGGCACCTCTCTCGGGTTTTGCTGCTGGGTGGGTGTCTGGGGCCGCTCTTGGGTGATGCTGTTCGGGGAGGTCTCTGGCGCCGCTCTCCGGTAGCGGTGCTGGGGGTGGGGTTTCTGTCTCCACTCTCGGGTAATGCTTCTGGGGGGGTCTCCGGCGCCGGTCTCGGGTCGCGCTCCTTGGGGGTGGGGTCTCTGTCGCCACTTTCATCTCATGCTGCTGGGGGGGGTCTCTGGCGCCACTCTCGGGTGATGCTGCTGGGGGGGGCCTCTGGCTCCCATCTCAGGTCGTGCTGCTGGCGGGGGGAGATCTCTGGCGCCGTTCTCTGGTGATGCTGCTGGGGGGAGGGTCTCTGGCGCCACTCTTGGGTCGCACTGCTGGGGGCGGGTCTGTGGTGCCGCTCTCGGGTCTTGCTGCTGGGGGGGGTCTCTGGCACCGTTTTCGGGTCACTCTGCTGGGGGAGGTCTCTGGCTTCGCTCTCAGGTCACGCTGCTGGGGAGGGTCTCTGGCGCCGCCCTCGGGACTTGCTGCTGGGGGGGGTCTCTGGCGCCGCCCTCGGGTCGCAATGCCGGGGGGGTTCTTTCGCGCTGCTCTCGGGTTTTGCTGCTGGGGGGGGGTCTCTTGTTTCGCTCTCGGGTCATGCTGCTGGGGGGGGACTTTGCAAGCGGGGCCGGGTACTAAAGGCACCAAGCAGCTGGCGGAATCACTGAGAACAAGGGTCATGGGGTCGGGGGTTGGTTGAGACTCTTTGGACCAGAGGCAGGGGGTCCAGGCTGCCAAATGTGTCGCGGAGAACCTCCATCTATCGGACGCGGCTTCCTCTCCGCGCTTGCAGAACCGAGCAGCTAAAAGTGTTAGAAGCCAAATCAGAGCGGCTCATGTGTGTGTTAGAAACGGCTACGGGGAGCCAATTGCACTGGCACCTGACGCCTTCTTCAGCCCTTTGTTGCTGCATTCTCAGGCTGGCACCTCTCACAACCATTCATTCATCGTCCAAGCACTCTCTCTCTTATGTACATTCCCTAATTAATGTTTCCCATACAGTATTTTGCATAATAATACAAGAGTTGTAGTTACAAAAAGTTACAAAAGTTTCTGGGTGGCATTTCTTAAAACATTCTCTCTCTGAGCGCTGAGTTAGTTACTGTTATAGTTACAATGCTTCACTTTGCGATTAGGGTTAAGTGCTTCACAATGCTTTGAAGAGAACGGTTGTCAATTGTGTAACAGTAAGTTTGAGCGTGCCCTGGCGCACAGCGAGGGGAGCTGTTTCTGGCTACATAGTAGTATATTTTTAACAGTTTGAAGTTACATGACCTAATATTACATTCCTAACCAATTATATTCTAGAGGGGCAAAAATGTTTAGATTTATAATTAAACAATCCTAACAAATAATAATAATAATAATAATAATTATAAATCTAAACACTTCTCAAGCTTGATAACACTAAATCTAAACACTTTCACAAGAATAAATCTAAACACTTCTATGCTTCTTCTACTTAACAAACTTCTCCTCCTTAGACTTTTAGTTGTGGGGAACAAATTCTGGGGAGTCACTTCCACTTGGGGAATCCTGTTTCATACTTGACTATGTTATCCCTACACTAAGGCTGGCCGAGAGACTGTCCCGGACTGATCGTAACAGACTGTTCTGTCCGCGAATGCGCTGAGAGTAAAGGGCGTGTTCGGAATCTGTGGCGCCCAATCTGAGGCTGTCCGAGGTGACTCTTAACGGACTGCTCCGTGCGCCAATGGGCGGTGACTAAAGGCGTGTTCTGGGGCTGCTGGCGGCCAATAGGTTGTCCGGGGTGGATTATAACAGACTCTTCTGTCCGCGAATGGGCTGTGACTAAGGGGCGTGTTCTGAATCAGAGGCACCCAATAGGCTGACCCGGCTGCATCTTAACGGACAGCTCTGTCTGCGAATGCGGTGTGACTAGGGGGAATGACCTGCCACTGCTCTCGACCAATAGGCTGTCCGGGGTGGATCTTAATGGGCTGCTCTGTCCTCGAATTGTCTGTGACTTAGGGGTGGTTCCTGGCTGCGTGCCAGCCAATGGGCTTTCGGAAGACAGCCTTGGCGGAGGATAGTGTCGCCCAATGGGCTGTCAGCAAAGGGGATCCTGCCTCTGGTTCGGCCAATGGGCTGTCGCAGGGGGGCGTTGTCTGACTGGGCGGCCGGCGCCGCCATGACAGGAAGGTCCGAGGAGCGCGCGGGGGCGCGAGCGAATCCTGGGTCCGAGTGCGAAGCTGCCCCGCCCCCAGCCCGCCCCTTGTTGGTGTCTGGCCCGGGGGAGGAGGGGGCGCGAGGGAAGGTGGGGGAGCGGGCTGGGGGTGGGGTGTCTGGCCTGGGGGAGAAGGGGGCGCGAGGGAAGGTGGGGGAGCGGGCTGGGGGTGGGGTGTCTGGACAGGGGTGAGGTGTAGGAGCAGGCTGGGTGTGAGGGGCCGGGGGGGGTGCTCGGCACTGGGGGGGGCAGGAGGGGGTGAGGGGCCGGGGGGGTGCTCGGCACTGGGGGGGGCAGGAGGGGGTGAGGGGCCGGGGGGGTGCTCGGCACTGGGGGGGGGCAGGAGGGGGTGAGGGGCCGGGGGGGGCGCTCGGCACTGGGGGGGCAGGAGGGGGTGAGGGGCCGGGGGGGTGCTCGGCACTGGGGGGGCAGGAGGGAGGGGGAGGGGCCGGGGGGGCCTTGGCACTGGGGGGGGCAGGAGCGGACAGGGCGCGGGAGAGCGCAGGCGCGGGCGGCGCTGGCTGGGCGGGAAACTCCCGGGACTCTCGCGCTGACGAGGCGGGCGGGAAAACGCTGCGGGGGGCGCTGAGGGGCGGAGCCTGGGGGGCGGGGCGGGAGCTGGCAGTGACGTGGAGCCCCCCCCCCCCCCGCCTGCTTCTCTCCGGGCCCCAGGCTGGACATCGGCGGGGCGGCCCCTGGCGGAGGTGGGGGGGCGATTTCTGCCCCCCCCCCGGCGCTGCTGCCTCCCCGGGGAGCAGCGCCCCTGTGACCCCCCCCACGTGGTGCCGGGGGAACGGGGCTGTGGCCCCCCCCTTTGGGGCGCGGGAGCTGACCCGGGCTCCAGTCACGTGGGTGTCTCGGGGAGGGGGGGCTGCGGGCCACCGGGGCCCGGGACTGTCACGTGCCCCCTCCCCCCGCCGGGGAGCCGCGCGCCCTCGAGGGGTGGTTCCCGCGGGCGGGGCACGCACAGAACGTGTCCCGCACGCGGGGGGGCGGGGCGGCCTGAGCCCTGCTCCCCGCGCTGCTCGCTGCCTGGGGGCGGGGCCGGGTGCCCGCTGAATCCCCCCTGTGCCCGGGGGGGGGGCAGTTCGGCGGGGGGCGCTGTGGGGGGGGATGCTCTGGCCCTGGCTGCCCGCAGTGCTGCCCAGTGCCCGGCTGTGCCTCCTGCAGAGGCCGAGAGCGTCCTGGGTGGGGGCGTGTGGGGAGAGGGGGGAGTGGCTGAGAATTGGGGGGCAAACAGGTGACAGACAAACCAACCGACAGAAAAGCCTCCCTGCCTGGCCCCCAGCTGAGCGGAGAAACGTCCCCCTGGCGCCAGAGCACTGCAGGGCCCAGCCTAGTCGCTTTGTGCGCTCCAGCCCCACGGCGTGGGGAGGGGGCGACGGTGGAGGAGCCCCAAGCACCCAGGCCTTAGGTTCCCCACCCGCCTTCTAAGCACTGAGCATTTTAGGCCTGGCTGGACTAGAGAAGGGGGCACCAGGGGAGTTGCCGCTGAAGGCGCGCGGCCGCGCACAAACACCCCTCTGCCGCCCACCTCCCTTGCGGAGCCTTGCAGCGGCACTCGCCTTCCTGCTGGCCGGGGAATGGCGCGGTTGTTTTCCTGATCTGGTGGAGGGCGGCTGCCCCGTTGTGTCCCTGCTGGGGCAGCCTCGCCCCACCTCCAGCTGCGATTGGGGCTTCTGTTTGTTTCTGTTCATACAGTTTGCTGCAGTTTTCCATCCCCGAGGACCTGCGTGAAGCTGGTCCGACCAGAGATACGGGGATCGATTTTTAAGAGTAAGAGGTTTTGTTTTTAAAGCAGGGGTGAGGAACCTAATACCCCAGCTCACGTGAGTGTGGCCCTCGAGACTCAAGGTTCCCACACTAACGCTCTAGCTCCCCTCCAGATTGGTGATAGAAATGTAGCCGTGTTAGCCTGGGGTAGTTGAAGCAAAATGCAGGACAATGTAGCACTTTAAAGACTAACAAGATGGTTTATTAGATGATGAGCTTTCGTGGGCCAGACCCACTTCCTCAGATCAAATAGTGGAAGAAAGTAGTCACAACCGTATATACCAAAGGATACAATTAAAAAAAAGAACAAATATGAAAAGGACAAATCACATTGCAGAACAGGAGGGGGATGCGGTGGGGGGGAGGGGGAAGGAAGGTAAGTGTCTGTGAATTGATGATATTAGAGGTAGGGAGAGTGGGATGTTTGTGAGTTAATGGTATTAGAGGTGATAATTGGGGAAACTATCTTGGTAATGGGTGAGATAACAAACATTTCAACTAAGTCCTTGTTGGAAAGTGTCGAATTTTAACATGAATGACAGTTCAGAGGATTCCCTTTCAAGTGCAGATGTAAAAGGTCTTTGTAGCAGAATGCAGGTGGTTAAGTCATTGAGAGAGTGTCCTTTCTGGTTAAAATGGCAAGAAACTGTTTTCTCTTTGTGATCTTGTCTGATATCTGTTTTGTGGGCATTAATCCTTTGGCGAAGTGTCTGAGATGTTTGTCCAATGTACATAGCAGATGGACACTTTCGGCACACGATAGCATAGATTATATTTCTGGATGCGCAGGAATATGTGTTCTTGATCTTATAACTCACTTGGTTGGGTCCAATAATGGTATCAGCAGAATGAATATGTGGACAAAGCTGGCAACGGGGTTTGTTGCAAGGGAAGGTACCAGGGTTGATATTAGTGTGGTATGTCCTGTGGTGGTTGGTAAGAATCATCTTGAGGTTAGGTGGTTGTCTATAGGAGACTATGGGTCTGTCTCCCAGAGCCTCTTTGAGTATGGTATCCTGTTCCAATATAGGCTGTAGTTTATTGATAATGTGTTGGACAGGTTTAAGTTGGGGGTTGTAGGTGATGACAAGTGGTGTTCTATTGTTGGTTTTCTTGGGTCTGTCTTGAAGTAGATGGTTTCTAGGTATTCGTCTGGCTCTTTCAATTTGCTTTTTTATTTCTCTGGGTGGCCAGATTGGAGCAGACAAATTCTGCTAGCCTGCCCCGCCCCGCCCCCCGCCTCCCCCTCCTCACAAGCTCCGGTGTGCGAGGGGAATGTGGGAAGCCTCTTCCTCCTTCTCAGTTGGGGCATGTGTTAATGCGGATGGTGGGGTTTGGGATTTTTTTTTTCTTCACACTTGTGTGTAGGGTTGCCAGGTGTCTAGCACTGAGCCAGACAGCCCGGTAGTTGCACTTTTTGTCCGGTAAATAAATTTAGAAAATACCGGACATACAAAATGTCCAGTATTTTCTGCTTTTCCTCTGTGCCCAGCAGAAATAATCCGGGGCGGGGAGATTGGCTGACTAATTAAAGGGGTCACAACTGGATTTTGCTCAACAAAAATGTTCCTGGTGGGGTTTTTTTGTTTGGTTGGCTTCTTTCCCTCAACAAAAATTTTCCTGGCGCCTTTTTTTTTTTTTTTTTTTTTTTTTTTTTTTTTGCTGAAACCATCTGGCAACCCTACTAGTGTGTGCCTTCCGCCCCCCCAATAAGGTTCCCCACCCCGTCTGAAAGCGAGAGTTGGGAGAACAGGTTACCTTGCGTTCCTGTGTCCTTATAAGGAAGTTGAAGGCTACTATAAAATCCCCCCTCATGGTCTCCTCTTCAGACTAAAGAAACCTAAATCCCTCAGCCTCTTCATAGAGCAATTGCTCCAGCCCCCTAATCGTTTTGGTTGTCCTCTGCTGGACCCTCTCCAATGTGTCCACATCCCTTCTGTAGTGGGGGGCCCAGAACTGGACACAGTACTCCAGATGTGGCCTCACCAAAGCCGAATAAAGGGGAATAATGACATCTCTGGATCTACTGGCAATGCTCCTCTTAATGCAACCTAATATGCCATTAGCCTTCTTGGCTACAAGGGCACACTGTTGACTCATCTCCAGCTTCTCATCCACTGTAACCCCCAGGTCCTGTCTGCAGAACTACTACTTAACTGGTTGGTCCCCAGCTTGTAACTATGCTTGGGATTCTTCCATCCCAAGTGCAGGACTCTGCACTTGTCCTTGTTGAACCTCATCAGATTTCTTGTGGCCCAATCCTCCAATTTGTCTGTGTCATTCTGGACCCTATCTCCGCCCTTAGGCATCTTTTAGCCTTTTTGTTCTATTATTGTTTTTCTATTTGGTACTAGAAAATCAAACTTTCCTCCTGCTTGGGCCTCAAGTTTCACTCCAGCAGCCCTTCCACAAGTAGAATCGTCTGCAAAATAAAATGTCAGGGCTACCGTCATTAAGGTGCTTGTCCCTGTAAGGACATGTGACTGAACTGGTTGTTCAGAAGGTTTCTGGTGAATTGGTTTATGCACAGGTATGCCTCCCGTTCTTCTTTAACCACCGCAGTCTCTTGTTTTTGTCCGGAAGCAAATTCTCTGCCAAGCCACCTTTTTTCCCTTTCATGTAATTGTCTGCTCTTTCGTTCGGTGTGGTAGACTTGTTCTAATGTGGCATTAGACAACCGAGCCACAGAAAAGTCTGCCTTGGTACCACTGAGTACCGGCCCAGACCAAAGTAGCTTTCAGACACCTTAAGAGAGTCTTGATTTGCAATTCTCCCCTTTCTTCTCCTTGGATTTTCAACTAGGAAAGTGTGCTAATCATCTGCTTTTGCGGAAAAACTTGCCAGCTGTCTACACTGGCCGCTTGAATTTCCGCAAAAGCACTGACGATCTCATGTAAGATTGTCAGTGCTTCTGCGGGAATACTATGCTGCTCCCGTTCGGGCAAAAGTCTTTTTCCGAAAGACTTCTGCGCAAAAGGGCCAGTGTAGACAGCAGAGAGTTCTTTTCCGCAAAAAAGCCCCGATGGCGAAAATGGCGATTGGGGCTTTTTTGCAGAAAAGCGCGACTAGATTGGCCACGGACGCTTTTCCGTAAAAAGTTTACATACCCAGTATCTTGTGAAGAACTTGTCACCTCAGCACAGGGTCCCGGGGCGGGCTTTACCATAAGGGACCCGGAGAGATCATCTAGGCCAGCTGGAGGGGGCAGGGGAGGGGAGAGGAGAGGAGAGGAGAGGAGGTTGGCCACTGAAAATGTTGCAGTATTAATTTTCCTTTTATTTGACTTCATATCAAACAAATATTTACAGTTTAAATGACCTTGTTAATTCTCCCTTGTGTTAGTACTCTTTCTTCCAGAACGTTTTAAAAACACAGACGAGACATGTCTTCGCCTGGGTGGCAGGCATCCGAAGAAGGGCACGTGACCTCGATCTTGGAGCACGAGACAAAACTCACTCCGCTCCTGGAGGGGAAATGTTAGAGGCAACACTGGGCTCCAGTGAGCAGCAGCCAGGTGACGCACGTGTCTGTCCTTTCCACACATCTAGGGTGGCCTAGCTCCTAACCGTTCTCTGTCTCTTTTTCGGTCCCTGTAGACTTGGAGGAGATGAGAGGCTGGCCATGTGGTGGCAGAGACCGAAAGGAGCCACCCTCCCGAGACCCTGCCGGCAGATGGAAACCAGACAGCGATCTATGGAAGAAGAGCAAATAGCAATTGGCTCAAGGTAAGTATCAAGGGAGGGCCGCACAGACGTTTGCGAGCGTGGTACGGGTCCCTGAGAAAAGGCCCTCTGGCTCGTGGTGGAAGAACTTGAAAATACGAAGTACAAAAGTCACAGTGTTGTACTTAAAAGAAGTACTCGGGATCTTTTTCAGAGGGATAAGGCAACACGCCACATTTATTGATCACACACACACACACATTAATTTATTTATATATATATATATGTTTATTTATTTACCACATGCATATGATAAGTATTGATTATTCTGTGTCACTCACGCACTCACTCTCTCACACACACACACACACACACACGTGCACAAGCACACTCCGTCTTGCTGTTGTTACCAACTTGTTGCTCCCCTTAACTTCACTGGCCAGGTGAGTTAGATGGGGGAGGGGTGGAGCCGGGCTTCTGCTGATCCGGATCGATGCTCCGATGGTGACAAGATGAGACCCGGAGTCCTCTGCAAGACAACTCACTTTTATAGCAGCTTCCCTCTTATGCAAATATATCCCAGATTCAAAATCTGGGTCTGTGTCCTTTGGTCCCTTTGTGGGTGCTGTCTGTTAAGAGAGGGTGTTTTCCAAAGAAGGTGCTTGCTTCTAATCCCCAAGGCCTTCAATATGTCTGCTCTTCTTTCTTGAGCCCTCTTGACACCTTGGGTCTGGCTTCTACCCCCTTTTCAACTGGTGTAGCTCTCTGGAGGTGCTTGGCTCCCAAGTGTTACTCATTCACACCTTGTTCATTCAACTGGGCAATTGATTACAGAGTGGGGGGAGAGAGTGGGGGAAAGATCTTATTCTACTCCTAGCAAATGACATTTTTACCTCTTTAACTATATACTCTGTATTAGAACCCTATGTAGAAAACTAAGTTACAAGGTTATATGGATTCAAGTTCTAATACAAAGTGACAAGGTCATATGGATTAATACAAAGTTACAAGGTTATATGGAGAGGCACAGTGTCAAGTCATATGAAGTACATAGGTTTATCTACAACAGAAACTGAACACCGATTTTTGTATTTTTAAAAATGTCATTAATCCCCCCCCCCCCCCCCGCCACCCTCCCCGAATCTCCTGGCTGGCGATACTTAACGTGTCTAGGATCATACGGAAAACTAAGTGAGTAGGCTGCCAATTGACCTAGCGTCACGCATGCCGAGAGTTGGCAAAACTGGGATTGAAATAAAGACTTGGTCTCCCAGCAGCACCGAGGAGCCCCAGCCATGGATTAGGGCCTCGTGGGAATAGTTGTCTCCTAATTGATCTAATCTTTGGCTTTTGAGTTTGATATTATTGGTGAGTCCTTCTAGGCGACTGTTACTCGGCGTGCATGCGTGCGCACGTAAGTATGAGTGCAAGTGTGTGCGTCCGCAAGTGTCCATTTGCGTGTGTGTGCACGTGCCTGCGTGCGGGCAGATTGAGCAGATGCGTGTGTGGGCATCTGAGCGAGGGCACGAGTGGGCGCCCAGGCGTGTTAATCTGTTAATTCGCGTTTGTGAGTGTGTACACTCATCCCTGCGTGTGAGCATTTGGCAGGGTGAGTGGCTGTTGCACGGGCGTGTGCGTCTGACGTGTGCCAGTCAGACGGTGCCCTGGCAGCAGTAGCTCCTGGAAAGCGACACCCCTCCCCTCCCATCTGGAGCATGCAACTGGGATGAGAGGGGCAGGGAAGAGTAGCACTGCTGCAGCGCGTTTCAGCACGAGGCCCTAACTGCCGCGCGGTAGCTGCTCCTTTTGTATCCGACGTGGGGCAACAAGGAGCGGCCTCGCATCATGCCGGCGCCACGTGCGTTCAGTCCCACGGACCGGAAGTGACGTTTGCTCGGTCCACAGCCTGACAGCAACCGACTGGGAACCGTGACCGGAAGGTGCCCAGGTACGAGCGCTCAGCTGGTGCCAGGTCAGCGGGTGGTAGGCAGGAGACACGGGGCCAGGCGGGACGGGTTCAGACACGGGGTGCCTGGCTGGGACAGCGACTGGGGTTGGAGGTTTCCTGCGGCGGTGCAGCCAGCGTAGGCCACCAGCTCCCGTGGTACGTGGGGCAGAGGAAGGACAGCAGAGCGGAGGCTGGAACCGCTCCGACAAGGCACCACTCTGCTTATGGTTGCCAGGTGTCCGGTTTTGAACTGGACGGTCCAGGCTTTCAGCTTTTTCTTCGGGGAAACAAATTGAGAAAATATAAATGTCCGCGAAAGCGGCAAGGAGTTCTGTGCCACAGGACTCCTCGCTGCTTTTGCAGATTCAGACTAACGCGGCTACTCCTCTGATAAATGTCTGGTATTTTCTAAATCAGATGGAATGCAGATTGTGATGTCATGTCAGGCGTGTCTGGTATTTTGGTGAAACCATCTGGCAACCCTAGCTCTGCTCCTTGCTTGGCCGGGGTGGCGCCCTGCCTCTGTGGCAGGCCCTGACGTCACAGGGAGCGTGTTCCCCAGGAAATCCGGGCAGTGCAGCGGCTTCCGGTCCGCGCCACCCGGCCCCAAGGGAGAGGCGGCGGGAGGCGGCAGCGAGGTCAGAGCGTGACGCTGCCCCGCCAGGATCTCAGCCCTTGGGCGCCCCAGTGTGCACCCCGCCCGGCCGGGCCGCTCCCCTGTAGCTCCGCCCCCAGCGCTGCGCCCGCTGCCTCGTGGCCCGGCTCGGTGCGAAGCTGCCACTGCCGGCTACGAACAGCAGCGCACTGCTAGTGACGTCATTGCCCTGGCGCGGTGCATGCAAATGATGGAACGCGGGGCACGTTTTATCGGCTCCCCGGCGAGTGACACGTGGGTTTGTGGGGCACACAGACGGGTCCCAGGCTCCGTCATTAATGGCAGGGGCGTGGCCTGGTCTGGGGGCGGGGCCACTGACCGGCAGGAACTCAGCTGGGACACAGAAGTGAGCGGCAGAAAACTCCTCGGGGTCTCCGGAAAATCCTCGCGCGGCCCCTCTGGGCTTGTGAACGGGACGCAGCAGAGGCAGCCGCCCCCCCCTCCCCCCCCACCCGCCTCACGCTCCCCGCTGCACTTTCGAAGGCAACAGCAGCATCAGCCTGTCCCGCTGCCAGTCCCCACACAAGCCGGCTGGGAAATTTGGTGTTGGGGGGAGCAGACTGCATGGGGGGGAGAGGAGTTTGGTGGTGGTGGGGGATCAGACTGCATGGGGCGGGGAGGAGTTTGGGGGGTAGGGGATCAGACTGCACGGGGGGAGGAGTTTGGGGGGGATCAGACTGCACGGGGGGAGTTTTGTGGGGGGTAGGAGATCAGACTGCACGGGCGAGGAGTTTGGGGGGGATCAGACTGCACGGGGGGAGGAGTTTTGTGGGGGGTAGGAGATCAGACTGCACGGGGGGAGGAGTTTGGGGGGAGCAGACTGCACGGGGGGAGGAGGAGTTTGGGGGGGGAGCAGACTGCACGGGGCGGAGAGGAGTTTGGTGGTGAGGGGGAGCAGACTGCACGGGGCGGAGAGGAGTTTGGTGGTGAGGGGGAGCAGACTGCACGGGGCGGAGAGGAGTTTGGTGGGGGGGATCAGACTGCACGGGGCGGAGAGGAGTTTGGTGGGGGGGATCAGACTGCACGGGGCGGAGAGGAGTTTGGTGGGGGGGATCAGACTGCACGGGGCGGAGAGGAGTTGGGGGGAGCAGACTGCACGGGGTGGGGAGCAGTTTGGGGGGGGATCAGACTGCACGGGGTGGGGAGCAGTTTGGAGGGGGATCAGACTGCACGGGGCGGGGAGGAGTTTGGGGGGGAGCAGACTGCACGGGGCGGAGAGCAGTTTGGGGGGGGAGCAGACTGCACGGGGCGGAGAGGAGTTTGGTGGGGGGGAGCGGACTGCATGGGGGGGAGGAGCTTGGGGGGGATCGGACTGCACGGGGCGGGGAGGACTTTGGGAGGGGATCGGACTGCACGGGGCGGAGAGGAGGTTGGGGGGGATCGGACTGCACGCGGCGGAGAGAAATTTTGGGGGTGATCAGTCTGCAGGAGGCGGGGAGGAGTTTGGGGAGGGGAGCAGACTGCACGGGGCGGGGAGGAGTTTGGAGGGAGCAGACTGCACGGGGCAGGGACGAGTTTGGTGGTGAGGGGGAGAAGACTGCACTGGGGGAGAGGAGTTGGGGGGGAGCAGACTGCACGGGGCGGAGAGGAATTTGGGGGGGTTCACACTGCATTGGGCGGGGAGGAGTTTGGTGGGGGGGAGGAGACTGCATGGGGCGGGGAGGAGTTTGGTGGGGGGGAGCAGACTGCACGGGGCGGGGAGGAGTTTGGTGGGGGGGAGCAGACTGCACGGGGCGGGGAGGAGTTTGGTGGGGGGGAGCAGACTGCACGGGGCGGGGAGGAGTTTGGGGGGTTCAGACTCCACGGGGGGGGGAGGAGTTTGGGGGGGAAGGGTTGCCGCGGAGTCTCCTCTCCCGAGTGGGGGCGGGGCATCAGCTAAGGACGCTGCCGTCTCTGAGGCAGGAGCCCCGCCCAACAATGGGGAGGGGCGGGATGAGGGGGAGTAGGGAAAGTAGCCGCAGTGGCTTGTGGGAAACTGAGTGCCCCTGTCCGCAGCTCCCATCGGCCATTGCAGGGCCAGGGCAGGCCCGGCGCTGTTCGGTTGGGCGGGTGCAGCGGAAGTGACATCACAACGGGGCATTGACCAGGGAGCGACGCGGTTGGTCCCGCGCTCCTGTCACTCCAAGTGTTAGCGACGCATCCTGGGACTTGTAGTTCTCAGAGTGCGGCCTCCCGGGGCACGTCGCAGCGCGCCCCGCCCCTATCATAGCCCCGCCCCCCGGCATAGCCGCGCCCAGCGTGTTCTTAGTTCGGAATGGGGCATTTCTACCCTAAGAACAATCTTTTTTATTTGGAAATAACGGCCCTTAGCAGAGCAACAGTGCCGCTCGGTAGTCACCGGCGGTAATGCACGTGTAATTCCGTAGCGCCTCCACAGTGCCGCTCGGTGGTCATTGCCGGTAATGCACGTGTAATTCCGTAGCGCCTCCACAGTGCCGCTCGGTGGTCATTGCGGGTAATGCACGTGTAATTCCGTAGCGCCCCCACAGTGCCGCTCGGTGGTCATTGCCGGTAATGCACGTGTAATTCCGTAGCGCCCCCACAGTGCCGCTCGGTGGTCATTGCGGGTAATGCACGTGTAATTCCGTAGCGCCTCCACAGTGCCGCTCGGTGGTCATTGCCGGTAATGCACGTGTAATTCCGTAGCGCCTCCACAGTGCCGCTCGGTGGTCATTGCGGGTAATGCACGTGTAATTCCGTAGCGCCTCCACAGTGCCGCTCGGTGGTCATTGCCGGTAATGCACGTGTAATTCCGTAGCGCCCCCACAGTGCCGCTCGGTGGTCATTGCGGGTAATGCACGTGTAATTCCATCGCCCCCAGCTGCTGTCCCTGCTCCGCACGCCACGTGGCCCCAGTCTTGCCCTTTGACAGCAGGCAAAGTAAGAAGCTCGTTATTTCCAGGCTCCGCGGAGCCCTCTCCCCTCCTGCCCATGGCCCCCTCATCCCGCACTCCAGGCTCCGCACAGCCCTCTCCCCTCCTGCCCCCGGCCCCCTCATCCCGCACTGCAGGCTCCGCGCAGCCCTCTCCCCTCCTGCCCATGGCCCCCTCATCCCGCACTGCAGGCTCCGCACAGCCCTCTCCCCTCCTGCCCCCGGCCCCCTCATCCCGCACTGCAGGCTCTGCGGGGGAGGAGTTTGGGGGGGATCAGACTGCACGGGGGGGAGAGGAGTTTGGGGGGGATCAGACTGCACGTGGGGAGGATCAGACTGCACGGGGCGGGGAGGAGTTTGGGGGGGGATCAGACTGCACGGGGGGGAGGATCAGATTCCACGGGGCGGCGAGGAGTTTGGGGAGGGGTTCAGACTGCACGGGGCGGAGAGGAGTTTGGGGAGGGGATCAGACTACACGGGGCGGAGAGGAGTTTGGGGGGCATCGGACTGCACGGGGTGGGGAGGAGTTTGGGGGGATCAGACTGCACGGAGGGGAGAGGAGTTTGGGGGGGTCAGACTGCACGGGGGGGAGAGGAGTTTGGGGGGGATCAGACTGCACGGAGCGGGGAGGAGTTTGGGGGGGATCAGACTGCACGGGGGGGAGGATCAGACTGCACGGGGCGGGGAGGAGTTTGGGGAGGGGTTCAGACTGCACGGGGCGGAGCGCAGTTTGGGGGGGATCAGACTGCACAGGGCGGGGAAGAGTTTGGGGGGGATCGGACTGCACGGGGCGGGGAGGAGTTTGGGGGGGATCAGACTGCACGGGGCGGGGAGGAGTTTGGGGGGGATCAGACTGCACGGGGGGGAGGATCAGACTGCACGGGGGGGAGGAGTTTGGGGGGGATCGGACTGCACGGGGCGGGGAGGAGTTTGGGGGGGATCAGACTGCACGGGGCGGGGAGGAGTTTGGGGGGGATCAGACTGCACGTGGGGAGGATCAGACTGCACGGGGCGGGGAGGAGTTTGGGGGGGGGATCAGACTGCACGGGGGGGAGGATCAGATTCCACGGGGCGGCGAGGAGTTTGGGGAGGGGTTCAGACTGCACGGGGCGGAGAGGAGTTTGGGGAGGGGATCAGACTACACGGGGCGGAGAGGAGTTTGGGGGGCATCGGACTGCACGGGGTGGGGAGGAGTTTGGGGGGATCAGACTGCACGGGGGGGAGAGGAGTTTGGGGGGATCAGACTACACGGAGCGGGGAGGAGTTTGGGGGGATCAGACTGCACGGGGGGGAGAGGAGTTTGGGGGGGATCAGACTGCACGGAGCGGGGAGGAGTTTGGGGGGAGGATCAGACTGCACGGGGCAGGGAGGAGCTTTGGGGGGGATCAGACTGCACCGGGCGGACAGGAGTTTGGGGGGGGGATCAGACTGCACGGGGCGGAGGGGAGTGTGGGGGGGATCAGACTGCACGGGGGGGAGAGGAGTTTGGGGGGGATCAGACTGCACGGAGCGGGGAGGAGTTTGGGGGGGATCAGACTGCACGGGGGGGAGGATCAGACTGCACGGGGCGGGGAGGAGTTTGGGGAGGGGTTCAGACTGCACGGGGCGGAGCGCAGTTTGGGGGGGATCAGACTGCACAGGGCGGGGAAGAGTTTGGGGGGGATCGGACTGCACGGGGCGGGGAGGAGTTTGGGGGGGATCAGACTGCACGGGGCGGGGAGGAGTTTGGGGGGGATCAGACTGCACGGGGGGGAGGATCAGACTGCACGGGGGGGAGGAGTTTGGGGGGGATCGGACTGCACGGGGCGGGGAGGAGTTTGGGGGGGATCAGACTGCACGGGGTGGGGAGGAGTTTGGGGGGATCAGACTGCACGGGGGGGAGGATCAGATTCCACGGGGCGGCGAGGAGTTTGGGGAGGGGTTCAGACTGCACGGGGCGGAGAGGAGTTTGGGGAGGGGATCAGACTACACGGGGCGGAGAGGAGTTTGGGGGGCATCGGACTGCACGGGGTGGGGAGGAGTTTGGGGGGATCAGACTGCACGGGGGGGAGAGGAGTTTGGGGGGATCAGACTGCACGGAGCGGGGAGGAGTTTGGGGGGATCAGACTGCACGGGGGGGAGAGGAGTTTGGGGGGGATCAGACTGCACGGAGCGGGGAGGAGTTTGGGGGGAGGATCAGACTGCACGGGGCAGGGAGGAGCTTTGGGGGGGATCAGACTGCACGGGGCGGACAGGAGTTTGGGGGGGGGGGATCAGACTGCACGGGGCGGAGGGGAGTGTGGGGGGGATCAGACTGCACGGGGGGGAGAGGAGTTTGGGGGGGATCAGACTGCACGGAGCGGGGAGGAGTTTGGGGGGGATCAGACTGCACGGGGGGGAGGATCAGACTGCACGGGGCGGGGAGGAGTTTGGGGAGGGGTTCAGACTGCACGGGGCGGAGCGCAGTTTGGGGGGGATCAGACTGCACGGGGGGAGAGGAATTTGGGGGGATCGCACTGCACGGGGCGGGGAAGAGTTTGGGGGGATCGGACTGCACGGGGCGGGGAGGAGTTTGTGGGGGATCAGACTGCACGGGGGGGAGGATCAGACTGCACGGGGCGGGGGGAAGTTTGGGGGGATCAGACTGCACGGGAGGGAGTAGTTTGAGGGGGGATCAGACTGCACGGGGTGGGGAGGAGTTTGGGGGGATCAGACTGCACGGGGCGGGGAGGAGTTTGGGGGGGAAGGGTTGCCGCGGAGTCTCCTCTCCCGAGTGGGGGCGGGGCATCAGCTGCGGACGCTGCCGTCTCTGAGGCAGGAGCCCCGCCCAGCAATGGGGAGGGGCCGGATGAGGGGGGAGTAGGGAAAGTAGCCGCAGTGGCTTGTGGGAAACTGAGTGCCCCTGTCCGCAGCTCCCATCGGCCATTGCAGGGCCAGGGCAGGCCCGGCGCTGTTCGGTTGGGCGGGTGCAGCGGAAGTGACATCACAACGGGGCATTGACCAGGGAGCGACGCGGTTGGTCCCGCGCTCCTGTCACTCCAAGTGTTAGCGACGCATCCTGGGACTTGTAGTTCTCATAGTGCGGCCTCCCGGGGCACGTCGCAGCGCGCCCCGCCCCTATCATAGCCCCGCCCCCCCGGCATAGCCCCGCCCAGCGTGTTCTTAGTTCGGAATGGGGCATTTCTACCCTAAGAACAATCTTTTTTATTCGGAAATAACGGCCCTTAGCAGAGCAACAGTGCCGCTCGGTAGTCACCGGCGGTAATGCACGTGTAATTCCGTAGCGCCCCCACAGTGCCGCTCGGTGGTCATTGCCGGTAATGCACGTGTAATTCCGTAGCGCCCCCACAGTGCCGCTCGGTGGTCATTGCGGGTAATGCACGTGTAATTCCGTAGCGCCCCCACAGTGCCGCTCGGTGGTCATTGCGGGTAATGCACGTGTAATTCCATCGCCCCCAGCTGCTGTCCCTGCTCCGCACGCCACGTGGCCCCAGTCTTGCCCTTTGACAGCAGGCAAAGTAAGAAGCTCGTTATTTCCAGGCTCCGCGCAGCCCTCTCCCCTCCTGCCCGCGGCCCCCTCATCCCACACACCAGGCTCCGCGCAGCCCTCTCCCCTCCTGCCCCCGGCCCCCTCATCCCACACACCAGGCTCCGCGCCAGGATCCCACACACAAACTTCTCCTCCTTAGACTTTTAGTTGTGGGGAACAAATTCTGGGGAGTCACTTCCACTTGGGGAATCATGTTTCATACTTGACTCTGTTATCCCTACACTAAGGCTGGCCGAGAGACTGTCCCGGACTGATCGTAACAGACTGTTCTGTCCGCGAATGGGCTGAGAGTAAAGGTCGTGTTCGGAATCTGTGGCGCCCAATCTGAGGCTGTCCGAGGTGACTCTTAACGGACTGCTCCGTGCGCCAATGGGCGGTGACTAAAGGCGTGTTCTGGGGCTGCTGGCGGCCAATAGGTTGTCCGGGGTGGATTATAACAGACTCTTCTGTCCGCGAATGGGCTGTGACTAAGGGGCGTGTTCTGAATCAGAGGCACCCAATAGGCTGACCCGGCTGCATCTTAACGGACAGCTCTGTCCTGCGAATGCGGTGTGACTAGGGGGAATGACCTGCCACTGCTCTCGACCAATAGGCTGTCCGGGGTGGATCTTAATGGGCTGCTCTGTCCTCGAATTGTCTGTGACTTAGGGGTGGTTCCTGGCTGTGTGCCAGCCAATGGGCTTTCGGAAGACAGCCTTGGCGGAGGATAGTGTCGCCCAATGGGCTGTCAGCAAAGGGGATCCTGCCTCTGGTTCGGCCAATGGGCTGTCGCAGGGGGGCGTTGTCTGACTGGGCGGCCGGCGCCGCCATGACAGGAAGGTCCGAGGAGCGCGCGGGGGCGCGAGCGAATCCTGGGTCCGAGTGCGAAGCTGCCCCGCCCCCAGCCCGCCCCTTGTTGGTGTCTGGCCCGGGGGAGGAGGGGGCGCGAGGGAAGGTGGGGGAGCGGGCTGGGGGTGGGGTGTCTGGCCTGGGGGAGAAGGGGGCGCGAGGGAAGGTGGGGGAGCGGGCTGGGGGTGGGGTGTCTGGACAGGGGTGAGGTGTAGGAGCAGGCTGGGTGTGAGGGGCCGGGGGGGGTGCTCGGCACTGGGGGGGGCAGGAGGGGGTGAGGGGCCGGGGGGGTGCTCGGCACTGGGGGGGGGCAGGAGGGGGTGAGGGGCCGGGGGGGTGCTCGGCACTGGGGGGGGCAGGAGGGGGTGAGGGGCCGGGGGGGTGCTCGGCACTGGGGGGGCAGGAGGGGGTGAGGGGCCGGGGGGGTGCTCGGCACTGGGGGGGCAGGAGGGAGGGGGAGGGGCCGGGGGGGGCCTTGGCACTGGGGGGGGCAGGAGGGGACAGGGCGCGGGAGAGCGCAGGCGCGGGCGGCGCTGGCTGAGCGGGAAACTCCCGGGACGCTCGCGCCCACGAGGCGGGCGGGAAAACGCTGCGGGGGGGCGCTGAGGGGCGGAGCCTGGGGGGCGGGGCGGGAGCTGGCAGTGACGTGGAGCCCCCCCCCCCGCCTGCTTCTCTCCGGGCCCCAGGCTGGACATCGGCGGGGCGGCCCCTGGCGGAGGTGGGGGGGCGATTTCTGCCCCCCCCCCCCCCGGCGCTGCTGCCTCCCCGGGGAGCAGCGCCCCTGTGACCCCCCCCCCCCACGTGGTGGCGGGCGCGGGAGCTGACCCGGGCTCCAGTCACGTGGGTGTCTCGGGGAGGGGGGGGCTGCGGGCCACCGGGGCCCGGGAGTGTCACGTGCCCCTTCCCCCCGCCGGGGAGCCGCGCGCCCTCGAGGGGTGGTTCCCGCGGGCGGGGCACGCACAGAACGTGTCCCGCACGCGGGGGGGGCGGGGCGGCCTGAGCCCTGCTCCCCGCGCTGCTCGCTGTCTGGGGGCGGGGCCGGGTGCCCGCTGAATCCCCCCTGTGCCCGGGGGGGGGGGGCAGTTCGGCGGGGGGCGCTGTGGGGGGGGGATGCTCTGGCCCTGGCTGCCCGCAGTGCTGCCCAGTACCCGGCTGTGCCTCCTGCAGAGGCCGAGAGCGTCCTGGGTGGGGGCGTGTGGGGAGAGGGGGGAGTGGCTGAGAATTGGGGGGCAAACAGGTGACAGACAAACCAACCGACAGAAAAGCCTCCCTGCCTGGCCCCCAGCTGAGCGGAGAAACGTCCCCCCTGGCGCCAGAGCACTGCAGGGCCCAGCCTAGTCGCTTTGTGCGCTCCAGCCCCACGGCGTGGGGAGGGGGCGACGGTGGAGGAGCCCCAAGCACCCAGGCCTTAGGTTCCCCACCCGCCTTCTAAGCACTGAGCATTTTAGGCCTGGCTGGACTAGAGAAGGGGGCACCAGGGGAGTTGCCGCTGAAGGCGCGCGGCCGCGCACAAACACCCCTCTGCCGCCCACCTCCCTTGCGGAGCCTTGCAGCGGCACTCGCCTTCCTGCTGGCCGGGGAATGGCGCGGTTGTTTTCCTGATCTGGTGGAGGGCGGCTGCCCCGTTGTGTCCCTGCTGGGGCAGCCTCGCCCCACCTCCAGCTGCGATTTGGGCTTTTGTTTGTTTCTGTTCATACAGTTTGCTGCAGTTTTCCATCCCCGAGGACCTGCGTGAAGCTGGTCCGACCAGAGATACGGGGATCGATTTTTAAGAGTAAGAGGTTTTGTTTTTAAAGCAGGGGTGAGGAACCTAATACCCCAGCTCACGTGAGTGTGGCCCTCGAGACTCAAGGTTCCCACACTAACGCTCTAGCTCCCCTCCAGATTGGTGATAGAAATGTAGCCGTGTTAGCCTGGGGTAGTTGAAGCAAAATGCAGGACAATGTAGCACTTTAAAGACTAACAAGATGGTTTATTAGATGATGAGCTTTCGTGGGCCAGACCCACTTCCTCAGATCAAATAGTGGAAGAAAGTAGTCACAACCGTATATACCAAAGGATACAATTAAAAAAAAGAACAAATATGAAAAGGACAAATCACATTGCAGAACAGGAGGGGGATGCGGTGGGGGGGAGGGGGAAGGAAGGTAAGTGTCTGTGAATTGATGATATTAGAGGTAGGGAGAGTGGGATGTTTGTGAGTTAATGGTATTAGAGGTGATAATTGGGGAAACTATCTTGGTAATGGGTGAGATAACAAACATTTGAATTAAGTCCTTGTTGGAAAGTGTCGAATTTTAACATGAATGACAGTTCAGAGGATTCCCTTTCAAGTGCAGATGTAAGTAAAAGGTCTTTGTAGCAGAATGCAGGTGGTCAAGTCATTGAGAGAGTGTCCTTTCTGGTTAAAATGGCAAGAAACTGTTTTCTCTTTGTGATCTTGTCTGATATCTGTTTTGTGGGCATTAATCCTTTGGCGAAGTGTCTGAGATGTTTGTCCAATGTACATAGCAGACGGACACTTTCGGCACACGATAGCATAGATTATATCTCTGGATGCGCAGGAATATGTGTTCTTGATCTTATAACTCACTTGGTTGGGTCCAATAATGGTATCAGCAGAATGAATATGTGGACAAAGCTGGCAACGGGGTTTGTTGCAAGGGAAGGTACCAGGGTTGGTATTAGTGTGGTATGTCCTGTGGTGGTTGGTAAGAATGATCTTGAGGTTAGGTGGTTGTCTATAGGAGACTATGGGTCTGTCTCCCAGAGCCTCTTTGAGTATGGTATCCTGTTCCAATATAGGCTGTAGTTTATTGATAATGTGTTGGACAGGTTTAAGTTGGGGGTTGTAGGTGATGACAAGTGGTGTTCTATTGTTGGTTTTCTTGGGTCTGTCTTGAAGTAGATGGTTTCTAGGTATTCGTCTGGCTCTTTCAATTTGCTTTTTTATTTCTCTGGGTGGCCAGATTGGAGCAGACAAATTCTGCTAGCCTGCCCCGCCCCGCCCCCCGCCCCCCCCCCTCCTCACAAGGGAAGCCTTGTGTGCGAGGGGAATGTGGGAAGCCTCTTCCTCCTTCTCAGTTGGGGCATGTGTTAATGCGGATGGTGGGGTTTGGGATTTTTTTTTCTTCACACTTGTGTGTAGGGTTGCCAGGTGTCTAGCACTGAGCCAGACAGCCCGGTAGTTGCACTTTTTGTCCGGTAAATAAATTTAGAAAATACCGGACATACAAAATGTCCAGTATTTTCTGCTTTTCCTCTGTGCCCAGCAGAAATAAGCCGGGGCGGGGAGATTGGCTGACTAATTAAAGGGGTCACAACTGGATTTTGCTCAACAAAAATGTTCCTGGTGGGGTTTTTTTGTTTGGTTGGCTTCTTTCCCTCAACAAAAATTTTCCTGGCCCCCCCCCCCCCCTTTTTTTTTTGCTGAAACCATCTGGCAACCCTACTAGTGTGTGCCTTCCGCCCCCCCCAATAAGGTTCCCCACCCCGTCTGAAAGCGAGAGTTGGGAGAACAGGTTACCTTGCGTTCCTGTGTCCTTATAAGGAAGTTGAAGGCTACTATAAAATCCCCCCTCATGGTCTCCTCTTCAGACTAAAGAAACCTAAATCCCTCAGCCTCTTCATAGAGCAATTGCTCCAGCCCCCTAATCGTTTTGGTTGTCCTCTGCTGGACCCTCTCCAATGTGTCCACATCCCTTCTGTAGTGGGGGGCCCAGAACTGGACACAGTACTCCAGATGTGGCCCCACCAAAGCCGAATAAAGGGGAATAATGACATCTCTGGATCTACTGGCAATGCTCCTCTTAATGCAACCTAATATGCCATTAGCCTTCTTGGCTACAAGGGCACACTGTTGACTCATCTCCAGCTTCTCATCCACTGTAACCCCCAGGTCCTGTCTGCAGAACTACTACTTAACTGGTTGGTCCCCAGCTTGTAACTATGCTTGGGATTCTTCCATCCCAAGTGCAGGACTGTACACTTGTCCTTGTTGAACCTCATCAGATTTCTTGTGGCCCAATCCTCCAATTTGTCTAAGTCATTCTGGACCCTATCTCCGCCCTTAGGCATCTTTTAGCCTTTTTGTTCTATTATTGTTTTTCTATTTGGTACTAGAAAATCAAACTTTCCTCCTGCTTGGGCCTCAAGTTTCACTCCAGCAGCCCTTCCACAAGTAGAATCGTCTGCAAAATAAAATGTCAGGGCTACCGTCATTAAGGTGCTTGTCCCTGTAAGGACATGTGACTGAACTGGTTGTTCAGAAGGTTTCTGGTGAATTGGTTTATGCACAGGTATGCCTCCCGTTCTTCTTTAACCACCGCAGTCTCTTGTTTTTGTCCGGAAGCAAATTCTCTGCCAAGCCACCTTTTTTCCCTTTCATGTAATTGTCTGCTCTTTCGTTCGGTGTGGTAGACTTGTTCTAGTGTGGCATTAGACAACCGAGCCACAGAAAAGTCTGCCTTGGTACCACTGAGTACCGGCCCAGACCAAAGTAGCTTTCAGACACCTTAAGAGAGTCTTGATTTGCAATTCTCCCCTTTCTTCTCCTTGGATTTTCAACTAGGAAAGTGTGCTAATCATCTGCTTTTGCGGAAAAACTTGCCAGCTGTCTACACTGGCCGCTTGAATTTCCGCAAAAGCACTGACGATCTCATGTAAGATTGTCAGTGCTTCTGCGGGAATACTATGCTGCTCCCGTTCGGGCAAAAGTCTTTTTCCGAAAGACTTCTGCGCAAAAGGGCCAGTGTAGACAGCAGAGAGTTCTTTTCCGCAAAAAAGCCCCGATGGCGAAAATGGCGATTGGGGCTTTTTTGCAGAAAAGCGCGTCTAGATTGGCCACGGACGCTTTTCCGTAAAAAGTTTACATACCCAGTATCTTGTGAAGAACTTGTCACCTCAGCACAGGGTCCCGGGGCAGGCTTTACCATAAGGGACCCGGAGAGATCATCTAGGCCAGCTGGAGGGGGCAGGGCAGGGGAGGGGAGGGGAGAGGAGAGGAGAGGAGAGGAGAGGAGAGGAGGTTGGCCACTGAAAATGTTGCAGTATTAATTTTCCTTTTATTTGACTTCATATCAAACAAATATTTACAGTTTAAATGACCTTGTTAATTCTCCCTTGTGTTAGTACTCTTTCTTCCAGAACGTTTTAAAAACACAGACAAGACATGTCTTCGCCTGGGTGGCAGGCATCCGAAGAAGGGCACGTGACCTCGATCTTGGAGCACGAGACAAAACTCACTCCGCTCCTGGAGGGGAAATGTTAGAGGCAACACTGGGCTCCAGTGAGCAGCAGCCAGGTGACGCACGTGTCTGTCCTTTCCACACATCTAGGGTGGCCTAGCTCCTAACCGTTCTCTGTCTCTTTTTCGGTCCCTGTAGACTTGGAGGAGATGAGAGGCTGGCCATGTGGTGGCAGAGACCGAAAGGAGCCACCCTCCCGAGACCCTGCCGGCAGATGGAAACCAGACAGCGATCTATGGAAGAAGAGCAAATAGCAATTGGCTCAAGGTAAGTATCGAGGGAGGGCCGCACAGACGTTTGCGAGCGTGGTACGGGTCCCTGAGAAAAGGCCCTCTGGCTCGTGGTGGAAGAACTTGAAAATACGAAGTACAAAAGTCACAGTGTTGTACTTAAAAGAAGTACTCGGGATCTTTTTCAGAGGGATAAGGCAACACGCCACATTTATTGATCACACACACACACACATTAATTTATTTATATATATATATATGTTTATTTATTTACCACATGCATATGATAAGTATTGATTATTCTGTGTCACTCACGCACTCACTCTCTCACACACACACACACACACACACGTGCACAAGCACACTCCGTCTTGCTGTTGTTACCAACTTGTTGCTCCCCTTAACTTCACTGGCCAGGTGAGTTAGATGGGGGAGGGGTGGAGCCGGACTTCTGCTGATCCGGATCGATGCTCCGATGGTGACAAGATGAGACCCGGAGTCCTCTGCAAGACAACTCACTTTTATAGCAGCTTCCCTCTTATGCAAATATATCCCAGATTCAAAATCTGGGTCTGTGTCCTTTGGTCCCTTTGTGGGTGCTGTCTGTTAAGAGAGGGTGTTTTCCAAAGAAGGTGCTTGCTTCTAATCCCCAAGGCCTTCAATATGTCTGCTCTTCTTTCTTGAGCCCTCTTGACACCTTGGGTCTGGCTTCTACCCCCTTTTCAACTGGTGTAGCTCTCTGGAGGTGCTTGGCTCCCAAGTGTTACTCATTCACACCTCGTTCATTCAACTGGGCAATTGATTACAGAGTGGGGGGAGAGAGTGGGGGAAAGATCTTATTCTACTCCTAGCAAATGACATTTTTACCTCTTTAACTATATACTCTGTATTAGAACCCTATGTAGAAAACTAAGTTACAAGGTTATATGGATTCAAGTTCTAATACAAAGTGACAAGGTCATATGGATTAATACAAAGTTACAAGGTTATATGGAGAGGCACAGTGTCAAGTCATATGAAGTACATAGGTTTATCTACAACAGAAACTGAACACCGATTTTTGTATTTTTAAAAATGTCATTAATCCCCCCCCCCCCCGCCACCCTCCCCGAATCTCCTGGCTGGCGATACTTAACGTGTCTAGGATCATACGGAAAACTAAGTGAGTAGGCTGCCAATTGACCTAGCGTCACGCATGCCGAGAGTTGGCAAAACTGGGATTGAAATAAAGACTTGGTCTCCCAGCAGCACCGAGGAGCCCCAGCCATGGATTAGGGCCTCGTGGGAATAGTTGTCTCCTAATTGATCTAATCTTTGGCTTTTGAGTTTGATATTATTGGTGAGTCCTTCTAGGCGACTGTTACTCGGCGTGCATGCGTGCGCACGTAAGTATGAGTGCAAGTGTGTGCGTCCGCAAGTGTCCATTTGCGTGTGTGTGCACGTGCCTGCGTGCGGGCAGATTGAGCAGATGCGTGTGTGGGCATCTGAGCGAGGGCACGAGTGGGCGCCCAGGCGTGTTAATCTGTTAATTCGCGTTTGTGAGTGTGTACACTCATCCCTGCGTGTGAGCATTTGGCAGGGTGAGTGGCTGTTGCACGGGCGTGTGCGTCTGACGTGTGCCAGTCAGACGGTGCCCTGGCAGCAGTAGCTCCTGGAAAGCGACACCCCTCCCCTCCCATCTGGAGCATGCAACTGGGATGAGAGGGGCAGGGAAGAGTAGCACTGCTGCAGCGCGTTTCAGCACGAGGCCCTAACTGCCGCGCGGTAGCTGCTCCTTTTGTATCCGACGTGGGGCAACAAGGAGCGGCCTCGCATCATGCCGGCGCCACGTGCGTTCAGTCCCACGGACCGGAAGTGACGTTTGCTCGGTCCACAGCCTGACAGCAACCGACTGGGAACCGTGACCGGAAGGTGCCCAGGTACGAGCGCTCAGCTGGTGCCAGGTCAGCGGGTGGTAGGCAGGAGACACGGGGCCAGGCGGGACGGGTTCAGACACGGGGTGCCTGGCTGGGACAGCGACTGGGGTTGGAGGTTTCCTGCGGCGGTGCAGCCAGCGTAGGCCACCAGCTCCCGTGGTACGTGGGGCAGAGGAAGGACAGCAGAGCGGAGGCTGGAACCGCTCCGACAAGGCACCACTCTGCTTATGGTTGCCAGGTGTCCGGTTTTGAACTGGACGGTCCAGGCTTTCAGCTTTTTCTTCGGGGAAACAAATTGAGAAAATATAAATGCCCGCGAAAGCGGCAAGGAGTTCTGTGCCACAGGACTCCTCGCTGCTTTTGCAGATTCAGACTAACGCGGCTACTCCTCTGATAAATGTCTGGTATTTTCTAAATCAGATGGAATGCAGATTGTGATGTCATGTCAGGCGTGTCTGGTATTTTGGTGAAACCATCTGGCAACCCTAGCTCTGCTCCTTGCTTGGCCGGGGTGGCGCCCTGCCTCTGTGGCAGGCCCTGACGTCACAGGGAGCGTGTTCCCCAGGAAATCCGGGCAGTGCAGCGGCTTCCGGTCCGCGCCACCCGGCCCCAAGGGAGAGGCGGCGGGAGGCGGCAGCGAGGTCAGAGCGTGACGCTGCCCCGCCCGGATCTCAGCCCTTGGGCGCCCCAGTGTGCACCCCGCCCGGCCGGGCCGCTCCCCTGTAGCTCCGCCCCCAGCGCTGCGCCCGCTGCCTCGTGGCCCGGCTCGGTGCGAAGCTGCCACTGCCGGCTACGAACAGCAGCGCACTGCTAGTGACGTCATTGCCCTGGCGCGGTGCATGCAAATGATGGAACGCGGGGCACGTTTTATCGGCTCCCCGGCGAGTGACACGTGGGTTTGTGGGGCACACAGACGGGTCCCAGGCTCCGTCATTAATGGCAGGGGCGTGGCCTGGTCTGGGGGCGGGGCCACTGACCGGCAGGAACTCAGCTGGGACACAGAAGTGAGCGGCAGAAAACTCCTCGGGGTCTCCGGAAAATCCTCGCGCGGCCCCTCTGGGCTTGTGAACGGGACGCAGCAGAGGCAGCCGCCCCCCCTCCCCCCCCACCCGCCTCACGCTCCCCGCTGCACTTTCGAAGGCAACAGCAGCATCAGCCTGTCCCGCTGCCAGTCCCCACACAAGCCGGCTGGGAAATTTGGTGTTGGGGGGAGCAGACTGCATGGGGGGGAGAGGAGTTTGGTGGTGGTGGGGGATCAGACTGCATGGGGCGGGGAGGAGTTTGGGGGGTAGGGGATCAGACTGCACGGGGGGAGGAGTTTGGGGGGGATCAGACTGCACGGGGGGAGTTTTGTGGGGGGTAGGAGATCAGACTGCACGGGCGAGGAGTTTGGGGGGGATCAGACTGCACGGGGGGAGGAGTTTTGTGGGGGGTAGGAGATCAGACTGCACGGGGGGAGGAGTTTGGGGGGAGCAGACTGCACGGGGGGAGGAGAAGTTTGGGGGGGGAGCAGACTGCACGGGGCGGAGAGGAGTTTGGTGGTGAGGGGGAGCAGACTGCACGGGGCGGAGAGGAGTTTGGTGGGGGGGATCAGACTGCACGGGGCGGAGAGGAGTTTGGTGGGGGGGATCAGACTGCACGGGGCGGAGAGGAGTTTGGTGGGGGGGATCAGACTGCACGGGGCGGAGAGGAGTTTGGTGGGGGGGATCAGACTGCACGGGGCGGAGAGGAGTTGGGGGGAGCAGACTGCACGGGGTGGGGAGCAGTTTGGGGGGGGATCAGACTGCACGGGGTGGGGAGCAGTTTGGAGGGGGATCAGACTGCACGGGGCGGGGAGGAGTTGGGGGGAGCAGACTGCACGGGGCGGGGAGGAGTTTGGGGGGGAGCAGACTGCACGGGGCGGAGAGCAGTTTGGGGGGGGAGCAGACTGCACGGGGCGGAGAGGAGTTTGGTGGGGGGGAGCGGACTGCACGGGGGGGAGGAGCTTGGGGGGGATCGGACTGCACGGGGCGGGGAGGACTTTGGGAGGGGATCGGACTGCACGGGGCGGAGAGGAGGTTGGGGGGGATCGGACTGCACGCGGCGGAGAGAAATTTTGGGGGTGATCAGTCTGCAGGAGGCGGGGAGGAGTTTGGGGAGGGGAGCAGACTGCACGGGGCGGGGAGGAGTTTGGAGGGAGCAGACTGCACGGGGCAGGGACGAGTTTGGTGGTGAGGGGGAGAAGACTGCACTGGGGGAGAGGAGTTGGGGGGGAGCAGACTGCACGGGGCGGAGAGGAATTTGGGGGGGTTCACACTGCATTGGGCGGGGAGGAGTTTGGTGGGGGGGAGGAGACTGCATGGGGCGGGGAGGAGTTTGGTGGGGGGGAGCAGACTGCACGGGGCGGGGAGGAGTTTGGGGGGTTCAGACTCCACGGGGGGGGGAGGAGTTTGGGGGGAAGGGTTGCCGCGGAGTCTCCTCTCCCGAGTGGGGGCGGGGCATCAGCTAAGGACGCTGCCGTCTCTGAGGCAGGAGCCCCGCCCAACAATGGGGAGGGGCGGGATGAGGGGGAGTAGGGAAAGTAGCCGCAGTGGCTTGTGGGAAACTGAGTGCCCCTGTCCGCAGCTCCCATCGGCCATTGCAGGGCCAGGGCAGGCCCGGCGCTGTTCGGTTGGGCGGGTGCAGCGGAAGTGACATCACAACGGGGCATTGACCAGGGAGCGACGCGGTTGGTCCCGCGCTCCTGTCACTCCAAGTGTTAGCGACGCATCCTGGGACTTGTAGTTCTCATAGTGCGGCCTCCCGGGGCACGTCGCAGCGCGCCCCGCCCCTATCATAGCCCCGCCCCCCGGCATAGCCGCGCCCAGCGTGTTCTTAGTTCGGAATGGGGCATTTCTACCCTAAGAACAATCTTTTTTATTTGGAAATAACGGCCCTTAGCAGAGCAACAGTGCCGCTCGGTAGTCACCGGCGGTAATGCACGTGTAATTCCGTAGCGCCTCCACAGTGCCGCTCGGTGGTCATTGCCGGTAATGCACGTGTAATTCCGTAGCGCCTCCACAGTGCCGCTCGGTGGTCATTGCGGGTAATGCACGTGTAATTCCATCGCCCCCAGCTGCTGTCCCTGCTCCGCACGCCACGTGGCCCCAGTCTTGCCCTTTGACAGCAGGCAAAGTAAGAAGCTCGTTATTTCCAGGCTCCGCGGAGCCCTCTCCCCTCCTGCCCATGGCCCCCTCATCCCGCACTCCAGGCTCCGCACAGCCCTCTCCCCTCCTGCCCCCGGCCCCCTCATCCCGCACTGCAGGCTCCGCGCAGCCCTCTCCCCTCCTGCCCATGGCCCCCTCATCCCGCACTGCAGGCTCCGCACAGCCCTCTCCCCTCCTGCCCCCGGCCCCCTCATCCCGCACTGCAGGCTCTGCGGGGGAGGAGTTTGGGGGGGATCAGACTGCACGGGGGGGAGAGGAGTTTGGGGGGGATCAGACTGCACGTGGGGAGGATCAGACTGCACGGGGCGGGGAGGAGTTTGGGGGGGGATCAGACTGCACGGGGGGGAGGATCAGATTCCACGGGGCGGCGAGGAGTTTGGGGAGGGGTTCAGACTGCACGGGGCGGAGAGGAGTTTGGGGAGGGGATCAGACTACACGGGGCGGAGAGGAGTTTGGGGGGCATCGGACTGCACGGGGTGGGGAGGAGTTTGGGGGGATCAGACTGCACGGGGGGGAGAGGAGTTTGGAGGGATCAGACTGCACGGGGGGGAGAGGAGTTTGGGGGGGATCAGACTGCACGGAGCGGGGAGGAGTTTGGGGGGGATCAGACTGCACGGGGGGGAGGATCAGACTGCACGGGGCGGGGAGGAGTTTGGGGAGGGGTTCAGACTGCACGGGGCGGAGCGCAGTTTGGGGGGGATCAGACTGCACAGGGCGGGGAAGAGTTTGGGGGGGATCGGACTGCACGGGGCGGGGAGGAGTTTGGGGGGGATCAGACTGCACGGGGCGGGGAGGAGTTTGGGGGGGATCAGACTGCACGGGGGGGAGGATCAGACTGCACGGGGGGGAGGAGTTTGGGGGGGATCGGACTGCACGGGGCGGGGAGGAGTTTGGGGGGGATCAGACTGCACGGGGCGGGGAGGAGTTTGGGGGGGATCAGACTGCACGTGGGGAGGATCAGACTGCACGGGGCGGGGAGGAGTTTGGGGGGGGATCAGACTGCACGGGGGGGAGGATCAGATTCCACGGGGCGGCGAGGAGTTTGGGGAGGGGTTCAGACTGCACGGGGCGGAGAGGAGTTTGGGGAGGGGATCAGACTACACGGGGCGGAGAGGAGTTTGGGGGGCATCGGACTGCACGGGGTGGGGAGGAGTTTGGGGGGATCAGACTGCACGGGGGGGAGAGGAGTTTGGGGGGATCAGACTGCACGGAGCGGGGAGGAGTTTGGGGGGATCAGACTGCACGGGGGGGAGAGGAGTTTGGGGGGGATCAGACTGCACGGAGCGGGGAGGAGTTTGGGGGGAGGATCAGACTGCACGGGGCAGGGAGGAGCTTTGGGGGGGATCAGACTGCACCGGGCGGACAGGAGTTTGGGGGGGGGATCAGACTGCACGGGGCGGAGGGGAGTGTGGGGGGGATCAGACTGCACGGGGGGGAGAGGAGTTTGGGGGGGATCAGACTGCACGGAGCGGGGAGGAGTTTGGGGGGGATCAGACTGCACGGGGGGGAGGATCAGACTGCACGGGGCGGGGAGGAGTTTGGGGAGGGGTTCAGACTGCACGGGGCGGAGCGCAGTTTGGGGGGGATCAGACTGCACAGGGCGGGGAAGAGTTTGGGGGGGATCGGACTGCACGGGGCGGGGAGGAGTTTGGGGGGGATCAGACTGCACGGGGCGGGGAGGAGTTTGGGGGGGATCAGACTGCACGGGGGGGAGGAGTTTGGGGGGGATCGGACTGCACGGGGCGGGGAGGAGTTTGGGGGGGGATCAGACTGCACGGGGTGGGGAGGAGTTTGGGGGGATCAGACTGCACGGGGGGGAGGATCAGATTCCACGGGGCGGCGAGGAGTTTGGGGAGGGGTTCAGACTGCACGGGGCGGAGAGGAGTTTGGGGAGGGGATCAGACTACACGGGGCGGAGAGGAGTTTGGGGGGCATCGGACTGCACGGGGTGGGGAGGAGTTTGGGGGGATCAGACTGCACGGGGGGGAGAGGAGTTTGGGGGGATCAGACTGCACGGAGCGGGGAGGAGTTTGGGGGGATCAGACTGCACGGGGGGGAGAGGAGTTTGGGGGGGATCAGACTGCACGGAGCGGGGAGGAGTTTGGGGGGAGGATCAGACTGCACGGGGCAGGGAGGAGCTTTGGGGGGGATCAGACTGCACGGGGCGGACAGGAGTTTGGGGGGGGGATCAGACTGCACGGGGCGGAGGGGAGTGTGGGGGGGATCAGACTGCACGGGGGGGAGAGGAGTTTGGGGGGGATCAGACTGCACGGAGCGGGGAGGAGTTTGGGGGGGATCAGACTGCACGGGGGGGAGGATCAGACTGCACGGGGCGGGGAGGAGTTTGGGGAGGGGTTCAGACTGCACGGGGCGGAGCGCAGTTTGGGGGGGATCAGACTGCACGGGGGGAGAGGAATTTGGGGGGATCGCACTGCACGGGGCGGGGAAGAGTTTGGGGGGATCGGACTGCACGGGGCGGGGAGGAGTTTGTGGGGGATCAGACTGCACGGGGGGGAGGATCAGACTGCACGGGGCGGGGGGAAGTTTGGGGGGATCAGACTGCACGGGAGGGAGTAGTTTGAGGGGGGATCAGACTGCACGGGGTGGGGAGGAGTTTGGGGGGATCAGACTGCACGGGGCGGGGAGGAGTTTGGGGGGGAAGGGTTGCCGCGGAGTCTCCTCTCCCGAGTGGGGGCGGGGCATCAGCTGCGGACGCTGCCGTCTCTGAGGCAGGAGCCCCGCCCAGCAATGGGGAGGGGCCGGATGAGGGGGAGTAGGGAAAGTAGCCGCAGTGGCTTGTGGGAAACTGAGTGCCCCTGTCCGCAGCTCCCATCGGCCATTGCAGGGCCAGGGCAGGCCCGGCGCTGTTCGGTTGGGCGGGTGCAGCGGAAGTGACATCACAACGGGGCATTGACCAGGGAGCGACGCGGTTGGTCCCGCGCTCGTGTCACTCCAAGTGTTAGCGACGCATCCTGGGACTTGTAGTTCTCATAGTGCGGCCTCCCGGGGCACGTCGCAGCGCGCCCCGCCCCTATCATAGCCCCGCCCCCCCGGCATAGCCCCGCCCAGCGTGTTCTTAGTTCGGAATGGGGCATTTCTACCCTAAGAACAATCTTTTTTATTCGGAAATAACGGCCCTTAGCAGAGCAACAGTGCCGCTCGGTAGTCACCGGCGGTAATGCACGTGTAATTCCGTAGCGCCCCCACAGTGCCGCTCGGTGGTCATTGCGGGTAATGCACGTGTAATTCCGTAGCGCCCCCACAGTGCCGCTCGGTGGTCATTGCGGGTAATGCACGTGTAATTCCATCGCCCCCAGCTGCTGTCCCTGCTCCGCACGCCACGTGGCCCCAGTCTTGCCCTTTGACAGCAGGCAAAGTAAGAAGCTCGTTATTTCCAGGCTCCGCGCAGCCCTCTCCCCTCCTGCCCGCGGCCCCCTCATCCCACACACCAGGCTCCGCGCAGCCCTCTCCCCTCCTGCCCCCGGCCCCCTCATCCCACACACCAGGCTCCGCGCCAGGATCCCACACACAAACTTCTCCTCCTTAGACTTTTAGTTGTGGGGAACAAATTCTGGGGAGTCACTTCCACTTGGGGAATCATGTTTCATACTTGACTATGTTATCCCTACACTAAGGCTGGCCGAGAGACTGTCCCGGACTGATCGTAACAGACTGTTCTGTCCGCGAATGGGCTGAGAGTAAAGGTCGTGTTCGGAATCTGTGGCGCCCAATCTGAGGCTGTCCGAGGTGACTCTTAACGGACTGCTCCGTGCGCCAATGGGCGGTGACTAAAGGCGTGTTCTGGGGCTGCTGGCGGCCAATAGGTTGTCCGGGGTGGATTATAACAGACTCTTCTGTCCGCGAATGGGCTGTGACTAAGGGGCGTGTTCTGAATCAGAGGCACCCAATAGGCTGACCCGGCTGCATCTTAACGGACAGCTCTGTCTGCGAATGCGGTGTGACTAGGGGGAATGACCTGCCACTGCTCTCGACCAATAGGCTGTCCGGGGTGGATCTTAATGGGCTGCTCTGTCCTCGAATTGTCTGTGACTTAGGGGTGGTTCCTGGCTGTGTGCCAGCCAATGGGCTTTCGGAAGACAGCCTTGGCGGAGGATAGTGTCGCCCAATGGGCTGTCAGCAAAGGGGATCCTGCCTCTGGTTCGGCCAATGGGCTGTCGCAGGGGGGCGTTGTCTGACTGGGCGGCCGGCGCCGCCATGACAGGAAGGTCCGAGGAGCGCGCGGGGGCGCGAGCGAATCCTGGGTCCGAGTGCGAAGCTGCCCCGCCCCCAGCCCGCCCCTTGTTGGTGTCTGGCCCGGGGGAGGAGGGGGCGCGAGGGAAGGTGGGGGAGCGGGCTGGGGGTGGGGTGTCTGGCCTGGGGGAGAAGGGGGCGCGAGGGAAGGTGGGGGAGCGGGCTGGGGGTGGGGTGTCTGGACAGGGGTGAGGTGTAGGAGCAGGCTGGGTGTGAGGGGCCGGGGGGGGTGCTCGGCACTGGGGGGGGCAGGAGGGGGTGAGGGGCCGGGGGGGTGCTCGGCACTGGGGGGGGCAGGAGGGGGTGAGGGGCCGGGGGGGTGCTCGGCACTGGGGGGGGCAGGAGGGGGTGAGGGGCCGGGGGGGTGCTCGGCACTGGGGGGGCAGGAGGGGGTGAGGGGCCGGGGGGGTGCTCGGCACTGGGGGGGCAGGAGGGAGGGGGAGGGGCCGGGGGGGGCCTTGGCACTGGGGGGGGCAGGAGGGGACAGGGCGCGGGAGAGCGCAGGCGCGGGCGGCGCTGGCTGAGCGGGAAACTCCCGGGACGCTCGCGCCCACGAGGCGGGCGGGAAAACGCTGCGGGGGGGCGCTGAGGGGCGGAGCCTGGGGGGCGGGGCGGGAGCTGGCAGTGACGTGGAGCCCCCCCCCCCGCCTGCTTCTCTCCGGGCCCCAGGCTGGACATCGGCGGGGCGGCCCCTGGCGGAGGTGGGGGGGCGATTTCTGCCCCCCCCCCCCGGCGCTGCTGCCTCCCCGGGGAGCAGCGCCCCTGTGACCCCCCCCCCCCACGTGGTGGCGGGCGCGGGAGCTGACCCGGGCTCCAGTCACGTGGGTGTCTCGGGGAGGGGGGGCTGCGGGCCACCGGGGCCCGGGAGTGTCACGTGCCCCTTCCCCCCGCCGGGGAGCCGCGCGCCCTCGAGGGGTGGTTCCCGCGGGCGGGGCACGCACAGAACGTGTCCCGCACGCGGGGGGGCGGGGCGGCCTGAGCCCTGCTCCCCGCGCTGCTCGCTGTCTGGGGGCGGGGCCGGGTGCCCGCTGAATCCCCCCTGTGCCCGGGGGGGGGGGGGGCAGTTCGGCGGGGGGCGCTGTGGGGGGGGATGCTCTGGCCCTGGCTGCCCGCAGTGCTGCCCAGTGCCCGGCTGTGCCTCCTGCAGAGGCCGAGAGCGTCCTGGGTGGGGGCGTGTGGGGAGAGGGGGGAGTGGCTGAGAATTGGGGGGCAAACAGGTGACAGACAAACCAACCGACAGAAAAGCCTCCCTGCCTGGCCCCCAGCTGAGCGGAGAAACGTCCCCCTGGCGCCAGAGCACTGCAGGGCCCAGCCTAGTCGCTTTGTGCGCTCCAGCCCCACGGCGTGGGGAGGGGGCGACGGTGGAGGAGCCCCAAGCACCCAGGCCTTAGGTTCCCCACCCGCCTTCTAAGCACTGAGCATTTTAGGCCTGGCTGGACTAGAGAAGGGGGCACCAGGGGAGTTGCCGCTGAAGGCGCGCGGCCGCGCACAAACACCCCTCTGCCGCCCACCTCCCTTGCGGAGCCTTGCAGCGGCACTCGCCTTCCTGCTGGCCGGGGAATGGCGCGGTTGTTTTCCTGATCTGGTGGAGGGCGGCTGCCCCGTTGTGTCCCTGCTGGGGCAGCCTCGCCCCACCTCCAGCTGCGATTGGGGCTTCTGTTTGTTTCTGTTCATACAGTTTGCTGCAGTTTTCCATCCCCGAGGACCTGCGTGAAGCTGGTCCGACCAGAGATACGGGGATCGATTTTTAAGAGTAAGAGGTTTTGTTTTTAAAGCAGGGGTGAGGAACCTAATACCCCAGCTCACGTGAGTGTGGCCCTCGAGACTCAAGGTTCCCACACTAACGCTCTAGCTCCCCTCCAGATTGGTGATAGAAATGTAGCCGTGTTAGCCTGGGGTAGTTGAAGCAAAATGCAGGACAATGTAGCACTTTAAAGACTAACAAGATGGTTTATTAGATGATGAGCTTTCGTGGGCCAGACCCACTTCCTCAGATCAAATAGTGGAAGAAAGTAGTCACAACCGTATATACCAAAGGATACAATTAAAAAAAAGAACAAATATGAAAAGGACAAATCACATTGCAGAACAGGAGGGGGATGCGGTGGGGGGGAGGGGGAAGGAAGGTAAGTGTCTGTGAATTGATGATATTAGAGGTAGGGAGAGTGGGATGTTTGTGAGTTAATGGTATTAGAGGTGATAATTGGGGAAACTATCTTGGTAATGGGTGAGATAACAAACATTTGAACTAAGTCCTTGTTGGAAAGTGTCGAATTTTAACATGAATGACAGTTCAGAGGATTCCCTTTCAAGTGCAGATGTAAGTAAAAGGTCTTTGTAGCAGAATGCAGGTGGTCAAGTCATTGAGAGAGTGTCCTTTCTGGTTAAAATGGCAAGAAACTGTTTTCTCTTTGTGATCTTGTCTGATATCTGTTTTGTGGGCATTAATCCTTTGGCGAAGTGTCTGAGATGTTTGTCCAATGTACATAGCAGACGGACACTTTCGGCACACGATAGCATAGATTATATCTCTGGATGCGCAGGAATATGTGTTCTTGATCTTATAACTCACTTGGTTGGGTCCAATAATGGTATCAGCAGAATGAATATGTGGACAAAGCTGGCAACGGGGTTTGTTGCAAGGGAAGGTACCAGGGTTGGTATTAGTGTGGTATGTCCTGTGGTGGTTGGTAAGAATGATCTTGAGGTTAGGTGGTTGTCTATAGGAGACTATGGGTCTGTCTCCCAGAGCCTCTTTGAGTATGGTATCCTGTTCCAATATAGGCTGTAGTTTATTGATAATGTGTTGGACAGGTTTAAGTTGGGGGTTGTAGGTGATGACAAGTGGTGTTCTATTGTTGGTTTTCTTGGGTCTGTCTTGAAGTAGATGGTTTCTAGGTATTCGTCTGGCTCTTTCAATTTGCTTTTTTATTTCTCTGGGTGGCCAGATTGGAGCAGACAAATTCTGCTAGCCTGCCCCGCCCCGCCCCCCGCCCCCCCCTCCTCACAAGGGAAGCCTTGTGTGCGAGGGGAATGTGGGAAGCCTCTTCCTCCTTCTCAGTTGGGGCATGTGTTAATGCGGATGGTGGGGTTTGGGATTTTTTTTTCTTCACACTTGTGTGTAGGGTTGCCAGGTGTCTAGCACTGAGCCAGACAGCCCGGTAGTTGCACTTTTTGTCCGGTAAATAAATTTAGAAAATACCGGACATACAAAATGTCCAGTATTTTCTGCTTTTCCTCTGTGCCCAGCAGAAATAAGCCGGGGCGGGGAGATTGGCTGACTAATTAAAGGGGTCACAACTGGATTTTGCTCAACAAAAATGTTCCTGGTGGGGTTTTTTTGTTTGGTTGGCTTCTTTCCCTCAACAAAAATTTTCCTGGCGCCTTTTTTTTTTTTTTTTTTTTGCTGAAACCATCTGGCAACCCTACTAGTGTGTGCCTTCTGCCCCCCCAATAAGGTTCCCCACCCCGTCTGAAAGCGAGAGTTGGGAGAACAGGTTACCTTGCGTTCCTGTGTCCTTATAAGGAAGTTGAAGGCTACTATAAAATCCCCCCTCATGGTCTCCTCTTCAGACTAAAGAAACCTAAATCCCTCAGCCTCTTCATAGAGCAATTGCTCCAGCCCCCTAATCGTTTTGGTTGTCCTCTGCTGGACCCTCTCCAATGTGTCCACATCCCTTCTGTAGTGGGGGGCCCAGAACTGGACACAGTACTCCAGATGTGGCCCCACCAAAGCCGAATAAAGGGGAATAATGACATCTCTGGATCTACTGGCAATGCTCCTCTTAATGCAACCTAATATGCCATTAGCCTTCTTGGCTACAAGGGCACACTGTTGACTCATCTCCAGCTTCTCATCCACTGTAACCCCCAGGTCCTGTCTGCAGAACTACTACTTAACTGGTTGGTCCCCAGCTTGTAACTATGCTTGGGATTCTTCCATCCCAAGTGCAGGACTGTACACTTGTCCTTGTTGAACCTCATCAGATTTCTTGTGGCCCAATCCTCCAATTTGTCTAAGTCATTCTGGACCCTATCTCCGCCCTTAGGCATCTTTTAGCCTTTTTGTTCTATTATTGTTTTTCTATTTGGTACTAGAAAATCAAACTTTCCTCCTGCTTGGGCCTCAAGTTTCACTCCAGCAGCCCTTCCACAAGTAGAATCGTCTGCAAAATAAAATGTCAGGGCTACCGTCATTAAGGTGCTTGTCCCTGTAAGGACATGTGACTGAACTGGTTGTTCAGAAGGTTTCTGGTGAATTGGTTTATGCACAGGTATGCCTCCCGTTCTTCTTTAACCACCGCAGTCTCTTGTTTTTGTCCGGAAGCAAATTCTCTGCCAAGCCACCTTTTTTCCCTTTCATGTAATTGTCTGCTCTTTCGTTCGGTGTGGTAGACTTGTTCTAGTGTGGCATTAGACAACCGAGCCATAGAAAAGTCTGCCTTGGTACCACTGAGTACCGGCCCAGACCAAAGTAGCTTTCAGACACCTTAAGAGAGTCTTGATTTGCAATTCTCCCCTTTCTTCTCCTTGGATTTTCAACTAGGAAAGTGTGCTAATCATCTGCTTTTGCGGAAAAACTTGCCAGCTGTCTACACTGGCCGCTTGAATTTCCGCAAAAGCACTGACGATCTCATGTAAGATTGTCAGTGCTTCTGCGGGAATACTATGCTGCTCCCGTTCGGGCAAAAGTCTTTTTCCGAAAGACTTCTGCGCAAAAGGGCCAGTGTAGACAGCAGAGAGTTCTTTTCCGCAAAAAAGCCCCGATGGCGAAAATGGCGATTGGGGCTTTTTTGCAGAAAAGCGCGTCTAGATTGGCCACGGACGCTTTTCCGTAAAAAGTTTACATACCCAGTATCTTGTGAAGAACTTGTCACCTCAGCACAGGGTCCCGGGGCAGGCTTTACCATAAGGGACCCGGAGAGATCATCTAGGCCAGCTGGAGGGGGCAGGGGAGGGGAGGGGAGGGGAGGGGAGAGGAGAGGAGAGGAGAGGAGAGGAGAGGAGGTTGGCCACTGAAAATGTTGCAGTATTAATTTTCCTTTTATTTGACTTCATATCAAACAAATATTTACAGTTTAAATGACCTTGTTAATTCTCCCTTGTGTTAGTACTCTTTCTTCCAGAACGTTTTAAAAACACAGACGAGACATGTCTTCGCCTGGGTGGCAGGCATCCGAAGAAGGGCACGTGACCTCGATCTTGGAGCACGAGACAAAACTCACTCCGCTCCTGGAGGGGAAATGTTAGAGGCAACACTGGGCTCCAGTGAGCAGCAGCCAGGTGACGCACGTGTCTGTCCTTTCCACACATCTAGGGTGGCCTAGCTCCTAACCGTTCTCTGTCTCTTTTTCGGTCCCTGTAGACTTGGAGGAGATGAGAGGCTGGCCATGTGGTGGCAGAGACCGAAAGGAGCCACCCTCCCGAGACCCTGCCGGCAGATGGAAACCAGACAGCGATCTATGGAAGAAGAGCAAATAGCAATTGGCTCAAGGTAAGTATCGAGGGAGGGCCGCACAGACGTTTGCGAGCGTGGTACGGGTCCCTGAGAAAAGGCCCTCTGGCTCGTGGTGGAAGAACTTGAAAATACGAAGTACAAAAGTCACAGTGTTGTACTTAAAAGAAGTACTCGGGATCTTTTTCAGAGGGATAAGGCAACACGCCACATTTATTGATCACACACACACACACATTAATTTATTTATATATATATATATGTTTATTTATTTACCACATGCATATGATAAGTATTGATTATTCTGTGTCACTCACGCACTCACTCTCTCACACACACACACACACACACACGTGCACAAGCACACTCCGTCTTGCTGTTGTTACCAACTTGTTGCTCCCCTTAACTTCACTGGCCAGGTGAGTTAGATGGGGGAGGGGTGGAGCCGGACTTCTGCTGATCCGGATCGATGCTCCGATGGTGACAAGATGAGACCCGGAGTCCTCTGCAAGACAACTCACTTTTATAGCAGCTTCCCTCTTATGCAAATATATCCCAGATTCAAAATCTGGGTCTGTGTCCTTTGGTCCCTTTGTGGGTGCTGTCTGTTAAGAGAGGGTGTTTTCCAAAGAAGGTGCTTGCTTCTAATCCCCAAGGCCTTCAATATGTCTGCTCTTCTTTCTTGAGCCCTCTTGACACCTTGGGTCTGGCTTCTACCCCCTTTTCAACTGGTGTAGCTCTCTGGAGGTGCTTGGCTCCCAAGTGTTACTCATTCACACCTCGTTCATTCAACTGGGCAATTGATTACAGAGTGGGGGGAGAGAGTGGGGGAAAGATCTTATTCTACTCCTAGCAAATGACATTTTTACCTCTTTAACTATATACTCTGTATTAGAACCCTATGTAGAAAACTAAGTTACAAGGTTATATGGATTCAAGTTCTAATACAAAGTGACAAGGTCATATGGATTAATACAAAGTTACAAGGTTATATGGAGAGGCACAGTGTCAAGTCATATGAAGTACATAGGTTTATCTACAACAGAAACTGAACACCGATTTTTGTATTTTTAAAAATGTCATTAATCCCCCCCCCCCGCCACCCTCCCCGAATCTCCTGGCTGGCGATACTTAACGTGTCTAGGATCATACGGAAAACTAAGTGAGTAGGCTGCCAATTGACCTAGCGTCACGCATGCCGAGAGTTGGCAAAACTGGGATTGAAATAAAGACTTGGTCTCCCAGCAGCACCGAGGAGCCCCAGCCATGGATTAGGGCCTCGTGGGAATAGTTGTCTCCTAATTGATCTAATCTTTGGCTTTTGAGTTTGATATTATTGGTGAGTCCTTCTAGGCGACTGTTACTCGGCGTGCATGCGTGCGCACGTAAGTATGAGTGCAAGTGTGTGCGTCCGCAAGTGTCCATTTGCGTGTGTGTGCACGTGCCTGCGTGCGGGCAGATTGAGCAGATGCGTGTGTGGGCATCTGAGCGAGGGCACGAGTGGGCGCCCAGGCGTGTTAATCTGTTAATTCGCGTTTGTGAGTGTGTACACTCATCCCTGCGTGTGAGCATTTGGCAGGGTGAGTGGCTGTTGCACGGGCGTGTGCGTCTGACGTGTGCCAGTCAGACGGTGCCCTGGCAGCAGTAGCTCCTGGAAAGCGACACCCCTCCCCTCCCATCTGGAGCATGCAACTGGGATGAGAGGGGCAGGGAAGAGTAGCACTGCTGCAGCGCGTTTCAGCACGAGGCCCTAACTGCCGCGCGGTAGCTGCTCCTTTTGTATCCGACGTGGGGCAACAAGGAGCGGCCTCGCATCATGCCGGCGCCACGTGCGTTCAGTCCCACGGACCGGAAGTGACGTTTGCTCGGTCCACAGCCTGACAGCAACCGACTGGGAACCGTGACCGGAAGGTGCCCAGGTACGAGCGCTCAGCTGGTGCCAGGTCAGCGGGTGGTAGGCAGGAGACACGGGGCCAGGCGGGACGGGTTCAGACACGGGGTGCCTGGCTGGGACAGCGACTGGGGTTGGAGGTTTCCTGCGGCGGTGCAGCCAGCGTAGGCCACCAGCTCCCGTGGTACGTGGGGCAGAGGAAGGACAGCAGAGCGGAGGCTGGAACCGCTCCGACAAGGCACCACTCTGCTTATGGTTGCCAGGTGTCCGGTTTTGAACTGGACGGTCCAGGCTTTCAGCTTTTTCTTCGGGGAAACAAATTGAGAAAATATAAATGTCCGCGAAAGCGGCAAGGAGTTCTGTGCCACAGGACTCCTCGCTGCTTTTGCAGATTCAGACTAACGCGGCTACTCCTCTGATAAATGTCTGGTATTTTCTAAATCAGATGGAATGCAGATTGTGATGTCATGTCAGGCGTGTCTGGTATTTTGGTGAAACCATCTGGCAACCCTAGCTCTGCTCCTTGCTTGGCCGGGGTGGCGCCCTGCCTCTGTGGCAGGCCCTGACGTCACAGGGAGCGTGTTCCCCAGGAAATCCGGGCAGTGCAGCGGCTTCCGGTCCGCGCCACCCGGCCCCAAGGGAGAGGCGGCGGGAGGCGGCAGCGAGGTCAGAGCGTGACGCTGCCCCGCCCGGATCTCAGCCCTTGGGCGCCCCAGTGTGCACCCCGCCCGGCCGGGCCGCTCCCCTGTAGCTCCGCCCCCAGCGCTGCGCCCGCTGCCTCGTGGCCCGGCTCGGTGCGAAGCTGCCACTGCCGGCTACGAACAGCAGCGCACTGCTAGTGACGTCATTGCCCTGGCGCGGTGCATGCAAATGATGGAACGCGGGGCACGTTTTATGTGGGGCACACAGACGGGTCCCAGGCTCCGTCATTAATGGCAGGGGCGTGGCCTGGTCTGGGGGCGGGGCCACTGACCGGCAGGAACTCAGCTGGGACACAGAAGTGAGCGGCAGAAAACTCCTCGGGGTCTCCGGAAAATCCTCGCGCGGCCCCTCTGGGCTTGTGAACGGGACGCAGCAGAGGCAGCCGCCCCTCCTCCCCCCCCACCCGCCTCACGCTCCCCGCTGCACTTTCGAAGGCAACAGCAGCATCAGCCTGTCCCGCTGCCAGTCCCCACACAAGCCGGCTGGGAAATTTGGTGTTGGGGGGAGCAGACTGCATGGGGGGGAGAGGAGTTTGGTGGTGGTGGGGGATCAGACTGCATGGGGCGGGGAGGAGTTTGGGGGGTAGGGGATCAGACTGCACGGGGGGAGGAGTTTGGGGGGGATCAGACTGCACGGGGGGAGTTTTGTGGGGGGTAGGAGATCAGACTGCACGGGCGAGGAGTTTGGGGGGGATCAGACTGCACGGGGGGAGGAGTTTTGTGGGGGGTAGGAGATCAGACTGCACGGGGGGAGGAGTTTGGGGGGAGCAGACTGCACGGGGGGAGGAGGAGTTTGGGGGGGGAGCAGACTGCACGGGGCGGAGAGGAGTTTGGTGGTGAGGGGGAGCAGACTGCACGGGGCGGAGAGGAGTTTGGTGGGGGGGATCAGACTGCACGGGGCGGAGAGGAGTTTGGTGGGGGGGATCAGACTGCACGGGGCGGAGAGGAGTTTGGTGGGGGGGATCAGACTGCACGGGGCGGAGAGGAGTTTGGTGGGGGGGATCAGACTGCACGGGGCGGAGAGGAGTTGGGGGGAGCAGACTGCACGGGGTGGGGAGCAGTTTGGGGGGGGATCAGACTGCACGGGGTGGGGAGCAGTTTGGAGGGGGATCAGACTGCACGGGGCGGGGAGGAGTTGGGGGGAGCAGACTGCACGGGGCGGGGAGGAGTTGGGGGGAGCAGACTGCACGGGGCGGGGAGGAGTTTGGGGGGGAGCAGACTGCACGGGGCGGAGAGCAGTTTGGGGGGGGAGCAGACTGCACGGGGCGGAGAGGAGTTTGGTGGGGGGGGAGCGGACTGCACGGGGGGGAGGAGCTTGGGGGGGATCGGACTGCACGGGGCGGGGAGGACTTTGGGAGGGGATCGGACTGCACGGGGCGGAGAGGAGGTTGGGGGGGATCGGACTGCACGCGGCGGAGAGAAATTTTGGGGGTGATCAGTCTGCAGGAGGCGGGGAGGAGTTTGGGGAGGGGAGCAGACTGCACGGGGTGGGGAGGAGTTTGGGGGGATCAGACTGCACGGGGGGGAGGATCAGATTCCACGGGGCGGCGAGGAGTTTGGGGAGGGGTTCAGACTGCACGGGGCGGAGAGGAGTTTGGGGAGGGGATCAGACTACACGGGGCGGAGAGGAGTTTGGGGGGGATCGGACTGCACGGGGCGGGGAGGAGTTTGGGGGGGGATCAGACTGCACGGGGTGGGGAGGAGTTTGGGGGGATCAGACTGCACGGGGGGGAGGATCAGATTCCACGGGGCGGCGAGGAGTTTGGGGAGGGGTTCAGACTGCACGGGGCGGAGAGGAGTTTGGGGAGGGGATCAGACTACACGGGGCGGAGAGGAGTTTGGGGGGCATCGGACTGCACGGGGTGGGGAGGAGTTTGGGGGGATCAGACTGCACGGGGGGGAGAGGAGTTTGGGGGGATCAGACTGCACGGAGCGGGGAGGAGTTTGGGGGGATCAGACTGCACGGGGGGAGAGGAGTTTGGGGGGGATCAGACTGCACGGAGCGGGGAGGAGTTTGGGGGGAGGATCAGACTGCACGGGGCAGGGAGGAGCTTTGGGGGGGATCAGACTGCACGGGGCGGACAGGAGTTTGGGGGGGGGATCAGACTGCACGGGGCGGAGGGGAGTGTGGGGGGGATCAGACTGCACGGGGGGGAGAGGAGTTTGGGGGGGATCAGACTGCACGGAGCGGGGAGGAGTTTGGGGGGGATCAGACTGCACGGGGGGGAGGATCAGACTGCACGGGGCGGGGAGGAGTTTGGGGAGGGGTTCAGACTGCACGGGGCGGAGCGCAGTTTGGGGGGGATCAGACTGCACGGGGGGAGAGGAATTTGGGGGGATCGCACTGCACGGGGCGGGGAAGAGTTTGGGGGGATCGGACTGCACGGGGCGGGGAGGAGTTTGGGGGGGATCAGACTGCACGGGGGGGAGGATCAGACTGCACGGGGCGGGGGGAAGTTTGGGGGGATCAGACTGCACGGGAGGGAGTAGTTTGAGGGGGGATCAGACTGCACGGGGTGGGGAGGAGTTTGGGGGGATCAGACTGCACGGGGCGGGGAGGAGTTTGGGGGGGAAGGGTTGCCGCGGAGTCTCCTCTCCCGAGTGGGGGCGGGGCATCAGCTGCGGACGCTGCCGTCTCTGAGGCAGGAGCCCCGCCCAGCAATGGGGAGGGGCCGGATGAGGGGGAGTAGGGAAAGTAGCCGCAGTGGCTTGTGGGAAACTGAGTGCCCCTGTCCGCAGCTCCCATCGGCCATTGCAGGGCCAGGGCAGGCCCGGCGCTGTTCGGTTGGGCGGGTGCAGCGGAAGTGACATCACAACGGGGCATTGACCAGGGAGCGACGCGGTTGGTCCCGCGCTCGTGTCACTCCAAGTGTTAGCGACGCATCCTGGGACTTGTAGCTCTCATAGTGCGGCCTCCCGGGGCACGTCGCAGCGCGCCCCGCCCCTATCATAGCCCCGCCCCCCCGGCATAGCCCCGCCCAGCGTGTTCTTAGTTCGGAATGGGGCATTTCTACCCTAAGAACAATCTTTTTTATTCGGAAATAACGGCCCTTAGCAGAGCAACAGTGCCGCTCGGTAGTCACCGGCGGTAATGCACGTGTAATTCCGTAGCGCCCCCACAGTGCCGCTCGGTGGTCATTGCGGGTAATGCACGTGTAATTCCGTAGCGCCCCCACAGTGCCGCTCGGTGGTCATTGCGGGTAATGCACGTGTAATTCCATCGCCCCCAGCTGCTGTCCCTGCTCCGCACGCCACGTGGCCCCAGTCTTGCCCTTTGACAGCAGGCAAAGTAAGAAGCTCGTTATTTCCAGGCTCCGCGCAGCCCTCTCCCCTCCTGCCCGCGGCCCCCTCATCCCACACACCAGGCTCCGCGCAGCCCTCTCCCCTCCTGCCCCCGGCCCCCTCATCCCACACACCAGGCTCCGCGCCAGGATCCCACACACAAACTTCTCCTCCTTAGACTTTTAGTTGTGGGGAACAAATTCTGGGGAGTCACTTCCACTTGGGGAATCATGTTTCATACTTGACTATGTTATCCCTACACTAAGGCTGGCCGAGAGACTGTCCCGGACTGATCGTAACAGACTGTTCTGTCCGCGAATGGGCTGAGAGTAAAGGTCGTGTTCGGAATCTGTGGCGCCCAATCTGAGGCTGTCCGAGGTGACTCTTAACGGACTGCTCCGTGCGCCAATGGGCGGTGACTAAAGGCGTGTTCTGGGGCTGCTGGCGGCCAATAGGTTGTCCGGGGTGGATTATAACAGACTCTTCTGTCCGCGAATGGGCTGTGACTAAGGGGCGTGTTCTGAATCAGAGGCACCCAATAGGCTGACCCGGCTGCATCTTAACGGACAGCTCTGTCTGCGAATGCGGTGTGACTAGGGGGAATGACCTGCCACTGCTCTCGACCAATAGGCTGTCCGGGGTGGATCTTAATGGGCTGCTCTGTCCTCGAATTGTCTGTGACTTAGGGGTGGTTCCTGGCTGTGTGCCAGCCAATGGGCTTTCGGAAGACAGCCTTGGCGGAGGATAGTGTCGCCCAATGGGCTGTCAGCAAAGGGGATCCTGCCTCTGGTTCGGCCAATGGGCTGTCGCAGGGGGGCGTTGTCTGACTGGGCGGCCGGCGCCGCCATGACAGGAAGGTCCGAGGAGCGCGCGGGGGCGCGAGCGAATCCTGGGTCCGAGTGCGAAGCTGCCCCGCCCCCAGCCCGCCCCTTGTTGGTGTCTGGCCCGGGGGAGGAGGGGGCGCGAGGGAAGGTGGGGGAGCGGGCTGGGGGTGGGGTGTCTGGCCTGGGGGAGAAGGGGGCGCGAGGGAAGGTGGGGGAGCGGGCTGGGGGTGGGGTGTCTGGACAGGGGTGAGGTGTAGGAGCAGGCTGGGTGTGAGGGGCCGGGGGGGGTGCTCGGCACTGGGGGGGGCAGGAGGGGGTGAGGGGCCGGGGGGGTGCTCGGCACTGGGGGGGGCAGGAGGGGGTGAGGGGCCGGGGGGGTGCTCGGCACTGGGGGGGGCAGGAGGGGGTGAGGGGCCGGGGGGGTGCTCGGCACTGGGGGGGCAGGAGGGGGTGAGGGGCCGGGGGGGTGCTCGGCACTGGGGGGGCAGGAGGGAGGGGGAGGGGCCGGGGGGGGCCTTGGCACTGGGGGGGGCAGGAGGGGACAGGGCGCGGGAGAGCGCAGGCGCGGGCGGCGCTGGCTGAGCGGGAAACTCCCGGGACGCTCGCGCCCACGAGGCGGGCGGGAAAACGCTGCGGGGGGGCGCTGAGGGGCGGAGCCTGGGGGGCGGGGCGGGAGCTGGCAGTGACGTGGAGCCCCCCCCCCGCCTGCTTCTCTCCGGGCCCCAGGCTGGACATCGGCGGGGCGGCCCCTGGCGGAGGTGGGGGGGCGATTTCTGCCCCCCCCCCCGGCGCTGCTGCCTCCCCGGGGAGCAGCGCCCCTGTGACCCCCCCCCCCCACGTGGTGGCGGGCGCGGGAGCTGACCCGGGCTCCAGTCACGTGGGTGTCTCGGGGAGGGGGGGCTGCGGGCCACCGGGGCCCGGGAGTGTCACGTGCCCCTTCCCCCCGCCGGGGAGCCGCGCGCCCTCGAGGGGTGGTTCCCGCGGGCGGGGCACGCACAGAACGTGTCCCGCACGCGGGGGGGCGGGGCGGCCTGAGCCCTGCTCCCCGCGCTGCTCGCTGTCTGGGGGCGGGGCCGGGTGCCCGCTGAATCCCCCCTGTGCCCGGGGGGGGGGGCAGTTCGGCGGGGGGCGCTGTGGGGGGGGATGCTCTGGCCCTGGCTGCCCGCAGTGCTGCCCAGTGCCCGGCTGTGCCTCCTGCAGAGGCCGAGAGCGTCCTGGGTGGGGGCGTGTGGGGAGAGGGGGGAGTGGCTGAGAATTGGGGGGCAAACAGGTGACAGACAAACCAACCGACAGAAAAGCCTCCCTGCCTGGCCCCCAGCTGAGCGGAGAAACGTCCCCCTGGCGCCAGAGCACTGCAGGGCCCAGCCTAGTCGCTTTGTGCGCTCCAGCCCCACGGCGTGGGGAGGGGGCGACGGTGGAGGAGCCCCAAGCACCCAGGCCTTAGGTTCCCCACCCGCCTTCTAAGCACTGAGCATTTTAGGCCTGGCTGGACTAGAGAAGGGGGCACCAGGGGAGTTGCCGCTGAAGGCGCGCGGCCGCGCACAAACACCCCTCTGCCGCCCACCTCCCTTGCGGAGCCTTGCAGCGGCACTCGCCTTCCTGCTGGCCGGGGAATGGCGCGGTTGTTTTCCTGATCTGGTGGAGGGCGGCTGCCCCGTTGTGTCCCTGCTGGGGCAGCCTCGCCCCACCTCCAGCTGCGATTGGGGCTTCTGTTTGTTTCTGTTCATACAGTTTGCTGCAGTTTTCCATCCCCGAGGACCTGCGTGAAGCTGGTCCGACCAGAGATACGGGGATCGATTTTTAAGAGTAAGAGGTTTTGTTTTTAAAGCAGGGGTGAGGAACCTAATACCCCAGCTCACGTGAGTGTGGCCCTCGAGACTCAAGGTTCCCACACTAACGCTCTAGCTCCCCTCCAGATTGGTGATAGAAATGTAGCCGTGTTAGCCTGGGGTAGTTGAAGCAAAATGCAGGACAATGTAGCACTTTAAAGACTAACAAGATGGTTTATTAGATGATGAGCTTTCGTGGGCCAGACCCACTTCCTCAGATCAAATAGTGGAAGAAAGTAGTCACAACCGTATATACCAAAGGATACAATTAAAAAAAAGAACAAATATGAAAAGGACAAATCACATTGCAGAACAGGAGGGGGATGCGGTGGGGGGGAGGGGGAAGGAAGGTAAGTGTCTGTGAATTGATGATATTAGAGGTAGGGAGAGTGGGATGTTTGTGAGTTAATGGTATTAGAGGTGATAATTGGGGAAACTATCTTGGTAATGGGTGAGATAACAAACATTTGAACTAAGTCCTTGTTGGAAAGTGTCGAATTTTAACATGAATGACAGTTCAGAGGATTCCCTTTCAAGTGCAGATGTAAGTAAAAGGTCTTTGTAGCAGAATGCAGGTGGTCAAGTCATTGAGAGAGTGTCCTTTCTGGTTAAAATGGCAAGAAACTGTTTTCTCTTTGTGATCTTGTCTGATATCTGTTTTGTGGGCATTAATCCTTTGGCGAAGTGTCTGAGATGTTTGTCCAATGTACATAGCAGACGGACACTTTCGGCACACGATAGCATAGATTATATCTCTGGATGCGCAGGAATATGTGTTCTTGATCTTATAACTCACTTGGTTGGGTCCAATAATGGTATCAGCAGAATGAATATGTGGACAAAGCTGGCAACGGGGTTTGTTGCAAGGGAAGGTACCAGGGTTGGTATTAGTGTGGTATGTCCTGTGGTGGTTGGTAAGAATGATCTTGAGGTTAGGTGGTTGTCTATAGGAGACTATGGGTCTGTCTCCCAGAGCCTCTTTGAGTATGGTATCCTGTTCCAATATAGGCTGTAGTTTATTGATAATGTGTTGGACAGGTTTAAGTTGGGGGTTGTAGGTGATGACAAGTGGTGTTCTATTGTTGGTTTTCTTGGGTCTGTCTTGAAGTAGATGGTTTCTAGGTATTCGTCTGGCTCTTTCAATTTGCTTTTTTATTTCTCTGGGTGGCCAGATTGGAGCAGACAAATTCTGCTAGCCTGCCCCGCCCCGCCCCCCGCCCCCCCCTCCTCACAAGGGAAGCCTTGTGTGCGAGGGGAATGTGGGAAGCCTCTTCCTCCTTCTCAGTTGGGGCATGTGTTAATGCGGATGGTGGGGTTTGGGATTTTTTTTTCTTCACACTTGTGTGTAGGGTTGCCAGGTGTCTAGCACTGAGCCAGACAGCCCGGTAGTTGCACTTTTTGTCCGGTAAATAAATTTAGAAAATACCGGACATACAAAATGTCCAGTATTTTCTGCTTTTCCTCTGTGCCCAGCAGAAATAAGCCGGGGCGGGGAGATTGGCTGACTAATTAAAGGGGTCACAACTGGATTTTGCTCAACAAAAATGTTCCTGGTGGGGTTTTTTTGTTTGGTTGGCTTCTTTCCCTCAACAAAAATTTTCCTGGCGCCTTTTTTTTTTTTTTTTTTTTTTTTTTTTTTGCTGAAACCATCTGGCAACCCTACTAGTGTGTGCCTTCTGCCCCCCCAATAAGGTTCCCCACCCCGTCTGAAAGCGAGAGTTGGGAGAACAGGTTACCTTGCGTTCCTGTGTCCTTATAAGGAAGTTGAAGGCTACTATAAAATCCCCCCTCATGGTCTCCTCTTCAGACTAAAGAAACCTAAATCCCTCAGCCTCTTCATAGAGCAATTGCTCCAGCCCCCTAATCGTTTTGGTTGTCCTCTGCTGGACCCTCTCCAATGTGTCCACATCCCTTCTGTAGTGGGGGGCCCAGAACTGGACACAGTACTCCAGATGTGGCCCCACCAAAGCCGAATAAAGGGGAATAATGACATCTCTGGATCTACTGGCAATGCTCCTCTTAATGCAACCTAATATGCCATTAGCCTTCTTGGCTACAAGGGCACACTGTTGACTCATCTCCAGCTTCTCATCCACTGTAACCCCCAGGTCCTGTCTGCAGAACTACTACTTAACTGGTTGGTCCCCAGCTTGTAACTATGCTTGGGATTCTTCCATCCCAAGTGCAGGACTGTACACTTGTCCTTGTTGAACCTCATCAGATTTCTTGTGGCCCAATCCTCCAATTTGTCTAAGTCATTCTGGACCCTATCTCCGCCCTTAGGCATCTTTTAGCCTTTTTGTTCTATTATTGTTTTTCTATTTGGTACTAGAAAATCAAACTTTCCTCCTGCTTGGGCCTCAAGTTTCACTCCAGCAGCCCTTCCACAAGTAGAATCGTCTGCAAAATAAAATGTCAGGGCTACCGTCATTAAGGTGCTTGTCCCTGTAAGGACATGTGACTGAACTGGTTGTTCAGAAGGTTTCTGGTGAATTGGTTTATGCACAGGTATGCCTCCCGTTCTTCTTTAACCACCGCAGTCTCTTGTTTTTGTCCGGAAGCAAATTCTCTGCCAAGCCACCTTTTTTCCCTTTCATGTAATTGTCTGCTCTTTCGTTCGGTGTGGTAGACTTGTTCTAGTGTGGCATTAGACAACCGAGCCATAGAAAAGTCTGCCTTGGTACCACTGAGTACCGGCCCAGACCAAAGTAGCTTTCAGACACCTTAAGAGAGTCTTGATTTGCAATTCTCCCCTTTCTTCTCCTTGGATTTTCAACTAGGAAAGTGTGCTAATCATCTGCTTTTGCGGAAAAACTTGCCAGCTGTCTACACTGGCCGCTTGAATTTCCGCAAAAGCACTGACGATCTCATGTAAGATTGTCAGTGCTTCTGCGGGAATACTATGCTGCTCCCGTTCGGGCAAAAGTCTTTTTCCGAAAGACTTCTGCGCAAAAGGGCCAGTGTAGACAGCAGAGAGTTCTTTTCCGCAAAAAAGCCCCGATGGCGAAAATGGCGATTGGGGCTTTTTTGCAGAAAAGCGCGTCTAGATTGGCCACGGACGCTTTTCCGTAAAAAGTTTACATACCCAGTATCTTGTGAAGAACTTGTCACCTCAGCACAGGGTCCCGGGGCAGGCTTTACCATAAGGGACCCGGAGAGATCATCTAGGCCAGCTGGAGGGGGCAGGGGAGGGGAGGGGAGGGGAGGGGAGGGGAGAGGAGAGGAGAGGAGAGGAGAGGAGAGGAGAGGAGAGGAGAGGAGGTTGGCCACTGAAAATGTTGCAGTATTAATTTTCCTTTTATTTGACTTCATATCAAACAAATATTTACAGTTTAAATGACCTTGTTAATTCTCCCTTGTGTTAGTACTCTTTCTTCCAGAACGTTTTAAAAACACAGACGAGACATGTCTTCGCCTGGGTGGCAGGCATCCGAAGAAGGGCACGTGACCTCGATCTTGGAGCACGAGACAAAACTCACTCCGCTCCTGGAGGGGAAATGTTAGAGGCAACACTGGGCTCCAGTGAGCAGCAGCCAGGTGACGCACGTGTCTGTCCTTTCCACACATCTAGGGTGGCCTAGCTCCTAACCGTTCTCTGTCTCTTTTTCGGTCCCTGTAGACTTGGAGGAGATGAGAGGCTGGCCATGTGGTGGCAGAGACCGAAAGGAGCCACCCTCCCGAGACCCTGCCGGCAGATGGAAACCAGACAGCGATCTATGGAAGAAGAGCAAATAGCAATTGGCTCAAGGTAAGTATCGAGGGAGGGCCGCACAGACGTTTGCGAGCGTGGTACGGGTCCCTGAGAAAAGGCCCTCTGGCTCGTGGTGGAAGAACTTGAAAATACGAAGTACAAAAGTCACAGTGTTGTACTTAAAAGAAGTACTCGGGATCTTTTTCAGAGGGATAAGGCAACACGCCACATTTATTGATCACACACACACACACATTAATTTATTTATATATATATATATGTTTATTTATTTACCACATGCATATGATAAGTATTGATTATTCTGTGTCACTCACGCACTCACTCTCTCACACACACACACACACACACACGTGCACAAGCACACTCCGTCTTGCTGTTGTTACCAACTTGTTGCTCCCCTTAACTTCACTGGCCAGGTGAGTTAGATGGGGGAGGGGTGGAGCCGGACTTCTGCTGATCCGGATCGATGCTCCGATGGTGACAAGATGAGACCCGGAGTCCTCTGCAAGACAACTCACTTTTATAGCAGCTTCCCTCTTATGCAAATATATCCCAGATTCAAAATCTGGGTCTGTGTCCTTTGGTCCCTTTGTGGGTGCTGTCTGTTAAGAGAGGGTGTTTTCCAAAGAAGGTGCTTGCTTCTAATCCCCAAGGCCTTCAATATGTCTGCTCTTCTTTCTTGAGCCCTCTTGACACCTTGGGTCTGGCTTCTACCCCCTTTTCAACTGGTGTAGCTCTCTGGAGGTGCTTGGCTCCCAAGTGTTACTCATTCACACCTCGTTCATTCAACTGGGCAATTGATTACAGAGTGGGGGGAGAGAGTGGGGGAAAGATCTTATTCTACTCCTAGCAAATGACATTTTTACCTCTTTAACTATATACTCTGTATTAGAACCCTATGTAGAAAACTAAGTTACAAGGTTATATGGATTCAAGTTCTAATACAAAGTGACAAGGTCATATGGATTAATACAAAGTTACAAGGTTATATGGAGAGGCACAGTGTCAAGTCATATGAAGTACATAGGTTTATCTACAACAGAAACTGAACACCGATTTTTGTATTTTTAAAAATGTCATTAATCCCCCCCCCCCCCGCCACCCTCCCCGAATCTCCTGGCTGGCGATACTTAACGTGTCTAGGATCATACGGAAAACTAAGTGAGTAGGCTGCCAATTGACCTAGCGTCACGCATGCCGAGAGTTGGCAAAACTGGGATTGAAATAAAGACTTGGTCTCCCAGCAGCACCGAGGAGCCCCAGCCATGGATTAGGGCCTCGTGGGAATAGTTGTCTCCTAATTGATCTAATCTTTGGCTTTTGAGTTTGATATTATTGGTGAGTCCTTCTAGGCGACTGTTACTCGGCGTGCATGCGTGCGCACGTAAGTATGAGTGCAAGTGTGTGCGTCCGCAAGTGTCCATTTGCGTGTGTGTGCACGTGCCTGCGTGCGGGCAGATTGAGCAGATGCGTGTGTGGGCATCTGAGCGAGGGCACGAGTGGGCGCCCAGGCGTGTTAATCTGTTAATTCGCGTTTGTGAGTGTGTACACTCATCCCTGCGTGTGAGCATTTGGCAGGGTGAGTGGCTGTTGCACGGGCGTGTGCGTCTGACGTGTGCCAGTCAGACGGTGCCCTGGCAGCAGTAGCTCCTGGAAAGCGACACCCCTCCCCTCCCATCTGGAGCATGCAACTGGGATGAGAGGGGCAGGGAAGAGTAGCACTGCTGCAGCGCGTTTCAGCACGAGGCCCTAACTGCCGCGCGGTAGCTGCTCCTTTTGTATCCGACGTGGGGCAACAAGGAGCGGCCTCGCATCATGCCGGCGCCACGTGCGTTCAGTCCCACGGACCGGAAGTGACGTTTGCTCGGTCCACAGCCTGACAGCAACCGACTGGGAACCGTGACCGGAAGGTGCCCAGGTACGAGCGCTCAGCTGGTGCCAGGTCAGCGGGTGGTAGGCAGGAGACACGGGGCCAGGCGGGACGGGTTCAGACACGGGGTGCCTGGCTGGGACAGCGACTGGGGTTGGAGGTTTCCTGCGGCGGTGCAGCCAGCGTAGGCCACCAGCTCCCGTGGTACGTGGGGCAGAGGAAGGACAGCAGAGCGGAGGCTGGAACCGCTCCGACAAGGCACCACTCTGCTTATGGTTGCCAGGTGTCCGGTTTTGAACTGGACGGTCCAGGCTTTCAGCTTTTTCTTCGGGGAAACAAATTGAGAAAATATAAATGTCCGCGAAAGCGGCAAGGAGTTCTGTGCCACAGGACTCCTCGCTGCTTTTGCAGATTCAGACTAACGCGGCTACTCCTCTGATAAATGTCTGGTATTTTCTAAATCAGATGGAATGCAGATTGTGATGTCATGTCAGGCGTGTCTGGTATTTTGGTGAAACCATCTGGCAACCCTAGCTCTGCTCCTTGCTTGGCCGGGGTGGCGCCCTGCCTCTGTGGCAGGCCCTGACGTCACAGGGAGCGTGTTCCCCAGGAAATCCGGGCAGTGCAGCGGCTTCCGGTCCGCGCCACCCGGCCCCAAGGGAGAGGCGGCGGGAGGCGGCAGCGAGGTCAGAGCGTGACGCTGCCCCGCCAGGATCTCAGCCCTTGGGCGCCCCAGTGTGCACCCCGCCCGGCCGGGCCGCTCCCCTGTAGCTCCGCCCCCAGCGCTGCGCCCGCTGCCTCGTGGCCCGGCTCGGTGCGAAGCTGCCACTGCCGGCTACGAACAGCAGCGCACTGCTAGTGACGTCATTGCCCTGGCGCGGTGCATGCAAATGATGGAACGCGGGGCACGTTTTATCGGCTCCCCGGCGAGTGACACGTGGGTTTGTGGGGCACACAGACGGGTCCCAGGCTCCGTCATTAATGGCAGGGGCGTGGCCTGGTCTGGGGGCGGGGCCACTGACCGGCAGGAACTCAGCTGGGACACAGAAGTGAGCGGCAGAAAACTCCTCGGGGTCTCCGGAAAATCCTCGCGCGGCCCCTCTGGGCTTGTGAACGGGACGCAGCAGAGGCAGCCGCCCCCCCTCCCCCCCCACCCGCCTCACGCTCCCCGCTGCACTTTCGAAGGCAACAGCAGCATCAGCCTGTCCCGCTGCCAGTCCCCACACAAGCCGGCTGGGAAATTTGGTGTTGGGGGGAGCAGACTGCATGGGGGGGAGAGGAGTTTGGTGGTGGTGGGGGATCAGACTGCATGGGGCGGGGAGGAGTTTGGGGGGTAGGGGATCAGACTGCACGGGGGGAGGAGTTTGGGGGGGATCAGACTGCACGGGGGGAGTTTTGTGGGGGGTAGGAGATCAGACTGCACGGGCGAGGAGTTTGGGGGGGATCAGACTGCACGGGGGGAGGAGTTTTGTGGGGGGTAGGAGATCAGACTGCACGGGGGGAGGAGTTTGGGGGGAGCAGACTGCACGGGGGGAGGAGGAGTTTGGGGGGGGAGCAGACTGCACGGGGCGGAGAGGAGTTTGGTGGTGAGGGGGAGCAGACTGCACGGGGCGGAGAGGAGTTTGGTGGGGGGGATCAGACTGCACGGGGCGGAGAGGAGTTTGGTGGGGGGGATCAGACTGCACGGGGCGGAGAGGAGTTTGGTGGGGGGGATCAGACTGCACGGGGCGGAGAGGAGTTTGGTGGGGGGGATCAGACTGCACGGGGCGGAGAGGAGTTGGGGGGAGCAGACTGCACGGGGTGGGGAGCAGTTTGGGGGGGGATCAGACTGCACGGGGTGGGGAGCAGTTTGGAGGGGGATCAGACTGCACGGGGCGGGGAGGAGTTGGGGGGAGCAGACTGCACGGGGCGGGGAGGAGTTTGGGGGGGAGCAGACTGCACGGGGCGGAGAGCAGTTTGGGGGGGGAGCAGACTGCACGGGGCGGAGAGGAGTTTGGTGGGGGGGAGCGGACTGCATGGGGGGGAGGAGCTTGGGGGGGATCGGACTGCACGGGGCGGGGAGGACTTTGGGAGGGGATCGGACTGCACGGGGCGGAGAGGAGGTTGGGGGGGATCGGACTGCACGCGGCGGAGAGAAATTTTGGGGGTGATCAGTCTGCAGGAGGCGGGGAGGAGTTTGGGGAGGGGAGCAGACTGCACGGGGCGGGGAGGAGTTTGGAGGGAGCAGACTGCACGGGGCAGGGACGAGTTTGGTGGTGAGGGGGAGAAGACTGCACTGGGGGAGAGGAGTTGGGGGGGAGCAGACTGCACGGGGCGGAGAGGAATTTGGGGGGGTTCACACTGCATTGGGCGGGGAGGAGTTTGGTGGGGGGGAGGAGACTGCATGGGGCGGGGAGGAGTTTGGTGGGGGGGAGCAGACTGCACGGGGCGGGGAGGAGTTTGGTGGGGGGGAGCAGACTGCACGGGGCGGGGAGGAGTTTGGTGGGGGGGAGCAGACTGCACGGGGCGGGGAGGAGTTTGGGGGGTTCAGACTCCACGGGGGGGGGAGGAGTTTGGGGGGGAAGGGTTGCCGCGGAGTCTCCTCTCCCGAGTGGGGGCGGGGCATCAGCTAAGGACGCTGCCGTCTCTGAGGCAGGAGCCCCGCCCAACAATGGGGAGGGGCGGGATGAGGGGGAGTAGGGAAAGTAGCCGCAGTGGCTTGTGGGAAACTGAGTGCCCCTGTCCGCAGCTCCCATCGGCCATTGCAGGGCCAGGGCAGGCCCGGCGCTGTTCGGTTGGGCGGGTGCAGCGGAAGTGACATCACAACGGGGCATTGACCAGGGAGCGACGCGGTTGGTCCCGCGCTCCTGTCACTCCAAGTGTTAGCGACGCATCCTGGGACTTGTAGTTCTCAGAGTGCGGCCTCCCGGGGCACGTCGCAGCGCGCCCCGCCCCTATCATAGCCCCGCCCCCCGGCATAGCCGCGCCCAGCGTGTTCTTAGTTCGGAATGGGGCATTTCTACCCTAAGAACAATCTTTTTTATTTGGAAATAACGGCCCTTAGCAGAGCAACAGTGCCGCTCGGTAGTCACCGGCGGTAATGCACGTGTAATTCCGTAGCGCCTCCACAGTGCCGCTCGGTGGTCATTGCCGGTAATGCACGTGTAATTCCGTAGCGCCTCCACAGTGCCGCTCGGTGGTCATTGCGGGTAATGCACGTGTAATTCCGTAGCGCCCCCACAGTGCCGCTCGGTGGTCATTGCCGGTAATGCACGTGTAATTCCGTAGCGCCCCCACAGTGCCGCTCGGTGGTCATTGCGGGTAATGCACGTGTAATTCCGTAGCGCCTCCACAGTGCCGCTCGGTGGTCATTGCCGGTAATGCACGTGTAATTCCGTAGCGCCTCCACAGTGCCGCTCGGTGGTCATTGCGGGTAATGCACGTGTAATTCCGTAGCGCCTCCACAGTGCCGCTCGGTGGTCATTGCCGGTAATGCACGTGTAATTCCGTAGCGCCTCCACAGTGCCGCTCGGTGGTCATTGCGGGTAATGCACGTGTAATTCCGTAGCGCCTCCACAGTGCCGCTCGGTGGTCATTGCGGGTAATGCACGTGTAATTCCATCGCCCCCAGCTGCTGTCCCTGCTCCGCACGCCACGTGGCCCCAGTCTTGCCCTTTGACAGCAGGCAAAGTAAGAAGCTCGTTATTTCCAGGCTCCGCGGAGCCCTCTCCCCTCCTGCCCATGGCCCCCTCATCCCGCACTCCAGGCTCCGCACAGCCCTCTCCCCTCCTGCCCCCGGCCCCCTCATCCCGCACTGCAGGCTCCGCGCAGCCCTCTCCCCTCCTGCCCATGGCCCCCTCATCCCGCACTGCAGGCTCCGCACAGCCCTCTCCCCTCCTGCCCCCGGCCCCCTCATCCCGCACTGCAGGCTCTGCGGGGGAGGAGTTTGGGGGGGATCAGACTGCACGGGGGGGAGAGGAGTTTGGGGGGGATCAGACTGCACGTGGGGAGGATCAGACTGCACGGGGCGGGGAGGAGTTTGGGGGGGGATCAGACTGCACGGGGGGGAGGATCAGATTCCACGGGGCGGCGAGGAGTTTGGGGAGGGGTTCAGACTGCACGGGGCGGAGAGGAGTTTGGGGAGGGGATCAGACTACACGGGGCGGAGAGGAGTTTGGGGGGCATCGGACTGCACGGGGTGGGGAGGAGTTTGGGGGGATCAGACTGCACGGAGGGGAGAGGAGTTTGGGGGGGTCAGACTGCACGGGGGGGAGAGGAGTTTGGGGGGGATCAGACTGCACGGAGCGGGGAGGAGTTTGGGGGGGATCAGACTGCACGGGGGGGAGGATCAGACTGCACGGGGCGGGGAGGAGTTTGGGGAGGGGTTCAGACTGCACGGGGCGGAGCGCAGTTTGGGGGGGATCAGACTGCACAGGGCGGGGAAGAGTTTGGGGGGGATCGGACTGCACGGGGCGGGGAGGAGTTTGGGGGGGATCAGACTGCACGGGGCGGGGAGGAGTTTGGGGGGGATCAGACTGCACGGGGGGGAGGATCAGACTGCACGGGGGGGAGGAGTTTGGGGGGGATCGGACTGCACGGGGCGGGGAGGAGTTTGGGGGGGATCAGACTGCACGGGGCGGGGAGGAGTTTGGGGGGGATCAGACTGCACGTGGGGAGGATCAGACTGCACGGGGCGGGGAGGAGTTTGGGGGGGGATCAGACTGCACGGGGGGGAGGATCAGATTCCACGGGGCGGCGAGGAGTTTGGGGAGGGGTTCAGACTGCACGGGGCGGAGAGGAGTTTGGGGAGGGGATCAGACTACACGGGGCGGAGAGGAGTTTGGGGGGCATCGGACTGCACGGGGTGGGGAGGAGTTTGGGGGGATCAGACTGCACGGGGGGGAGAGGAGTTTGGGGGGATCAGACTACACGGAGCGGGGAGGAGTTTGGGGGGATCAGACTGCACGGGGGGGAGAGGAGTTTGGGGGGGATCAGACTGCACGGAGCGGGGAGGAGTTTGGGGGGAGGATCAGACTGCACGGGGCAGGGAGGAGCTTTGGGGGGGATCAGACTGCACCGGGCGGACAGGAGTTTGGGGGGGGGATCAGACTGCACGGGGCGGAGGGGAGTGTGGGGGGGATCAGACTGCACGGGGGGGAGAGGAGTTTGGGGGGGATCAGACTGCACGGAGCGGGGAGGAGTTTGGGGGGGATCAGACTGCACGGGGGGAGGATCAGACTGCACGGGGCGGGGAGGAGTTTGGGGAGGGGTTCAGACTGCACGGGGCGGAGCGCAGTTTGGGGGGGATCAGACTGCACAGGGCGGGGAAGAGTTTGGGGGGGATCGGACTGCACGGGGCGGGGAGGAGTTTGGGGGGGATCAGACTGCACGGGGCGGGGAGGAGTTTGGGGGGGATCAGACTGCACGGGGGGGAGGATCAGACTGCACGGGGGGGAGGAGTTTGGGGGGGATCGGACTGCACGGGGCGGGGAGGAGTTTGGGGGGGGATCAGACTGCACGGGGTGGGGAGGAGTTTGGGGGGATCAGACTGCACGGGGGGGAGGATCAGATTCCACGGGGCGGCGAGGAGTTTGGGGAGGGGTTCAGACTGCACGGGGCGGAGAGGAGTTTGGGGAGGGGATCAGACTACACGGGGCGGAGAGGAGTTTGGGGGGCATCGGACTGCACGGGGTGGGGAGGAGTTTGGGGGGATCAGACTGCACGGGGGGGAGAGGAGTTTGGGGGGATCAGACTGCACGGAGCGGGGAGGAGTTTGGGGGGATCAGACTGCACGGGGGGGAGAGGAGTTTGGGGGGGATCAGACTGCACGGAGCGGGGAGGAGTTTGGGGGGAGGATCAGACTGCACGGGGCAGGGAGGAGCTTTGGGGGGGATCAGACTGCACGGGGCGGACAGGAGTTTGGGGGGGGGGATCAGACTGCACGGGGCGGAGGGGAGTGTGGGGGGGATCAGACTGCACGGGGGGGAGAGGAGTTTGGGGGGGATCAGACTGCACGGAGCGGGGAGGAGTTTGGGGGGGATCAGACTGCACGGGGGGGAGGATCAGACTGCACGGGGCGGGGAGGAGTTTGGGGAGGGGTTCAGACTGCACGGGGCGGAGCGCAGTTTGGGGGGGATCAGACTGCACGGGGGGAGAGGAATTTGGGGGGATCGCACTGCACGGGGCGGGGAAGAGTTTGGGGGGATCGGACTGCACGGGGCGGGGAGGAGTTTGTGGGGGATCAGACTGCACGGGGGGGAGGATCAGACTGCACGGGGCGGGGGGAAGTTTGGGGGGATCAGACTGCACGGGAGGGAGTAGTTTGAGGGGGGATCAGACTGCACGGGGTGGGGAGGAGTTTGGGGGGATCAGACTGCACGGGGCGGGGAGGAGTTTGGGGGGGAAGGGTTGCCGCGGAGTCTCCTCTCCCGAGTGGGGGCGGGGCATCAGCTGCGGACGCTGCCGTCTCTGAGGCAGGAGCCCCGCCCAGCAATGGGGAGGGGCCGGATGAGGGGGAGTAGGGAAAGTAGCCGCAGTGGCTTGTGGGAAACTGAGTGCCCCTGTCCGCAGCTCCCATCGGCCATTGCAGGGCCAGGGCAGGCCCGGCGCTGTTCGGTTGGGCGGGTGCAGCGGAAGTGACATCACAACGGGGCATTGACCAGGGAGCGACGCGGTTGGTCCCGCGCTCCTGTCACTCCAAGTGTTAGCGACGCATCCTGGGACTTGTAGTTCTCATAGTGCGGCCTCCCGGGGCACGTCGCAGCGCGCCCCGCCCCTATCATAGCCCCGCCCCCCCGGCATAGCCCCGCCCAGCGTGTTCTTAGTTCGGAATGGGGCATTTCTACCCTAAGAACAATCTTTTTTATTCGGAAATAACGGCCCTTAGCAGAGCAACAGTGCCGCTCGGTAGTCACCGGCGGTAATGCACGTGTAATTCCGTAGCGCCCCCACAGTGCCGCTCGGTGGTCATTGCCGGTAATGCACGTGTAATTCCGTAGCGCCCCCACAGTGCCGCTCGGTGGTCATTGCGGGTAATGCACGTGTAATTCCGTAGCGCCCCCACAGTGCCGCTCGGTGGTCATTGCGGGTAATGCACGTGTAATTCCATCGCCCCCAGCTGCTGTCCCTGCTCCGCACGCCACGTGGCCCCAGTCTTGCCCTTTGACAGCAGGCAAAGTAAGAAGCTCGTTATTTCCAGGCTCCGCGCAGCCCTCTCCCCTCCTGCCCGCGGCCCCCTCATCCCACACACCAGGCTCCGCGCAGCCCTCTCCCCTCCTGCCCCCGGCCCCCTCATCCCACACACCAGGCTCCGCGCCAGGATCCCACACACAAACTTCTCCTCCTTAGACTTTTAGTTGTGGGGAACAAATTCTGGGGAGTCACTTCCACTTGGGGAATCATGTTTCATACTTGACTATGTTATCCCTACACTAAGGCTGGCCGAGAGACTGTCCCGGACTGATCGTAACAGACTGTTCTGTCCGCGAATGGGCTGAGAGTAAAGGTCGTGTTCGGAATCTGTGGCGCCCAATCTGAGGCTGTCCGAGGTGACTCTTAACGGACTGCTCCGTGCGCCAATGGGCGGTGACTAAAGGCGTGTTCTGGGGCTGCTGGCGGCCAATAGGTTGTCCGGGGTGGATTATAACAGACTCTTCTGTCCGCGAATGGGCTGTGACTAAGGGGCGTGTTCTGAATCAGAGGCACCCAATAGGCTGACCCGGCTGCATCTTAACGGACAGCTCTGTCTGCGAATGCGGTGTGACTAGGGGGAATGACCTGCCACTGCTCTCGACCAATAGGCTGTCCGGGGTGGATCTTAATGGGCTGCTCTGTCCTCGAATTGTCTGTGACTTAGGGGTGGTTCCTGGCTGTGTGCCAGCCAATGGGCTTTCGGAAGACAGCCTTGGCGGAGGATAGTGTCGCCCAATGGGCTGTCAGCAAAGGGGATCCTGCCTCTGGTTCGGCCAATGGGCTGTCGCAGGGGGGCGTTGTCTGACTGGGCGGCCGGCGCCGCCATGACAGGAAGGTCCGAGGAGCGCGCGGGGGCGCGAGCGAATCCTGGGTCCGAGTGCGAAGCTGCCCCGCCCCCAGCCCGCCCCTTGTTGGTGTCTGGCCCGGGGGAGGAGGGGGCGCGAGGGAAGGTGGGGGAGCGGGCTGGGGGTGGGGTGTCTGGCCTGGGGGAGAAGGGGGCGCGAGGGAAGGTGGGGGAGCGGGCTGGGGGTGGGGTGTCTGGACAGGGGTGAGGTGTAGGAGCAGGCTGGGTGTGAGGGGCCGGGGGGGGTGCTCGGCACTGGGGGGGGCAGGAGGGGGTGAGGGGCCGGGGGGGTGCTCGGCACTGGGGGGGGGCAGGAGGGGGTGAGGGGCCGGGGGGGTGCTCGGCACTGGGGGGGGCAGGAGGGGGTGAGGGGCCGGGGGGGTGCTCGGCACTGGGGGGGCAGGAGGGGGTGAGGGGCCGGGGGGGTGCTCGGCACTGGGGGGGCAGGAGGGAGGGGGAGGGGCCGGGGGGGGGCCTTGGCACTGGGGGGGGCAGGAGGGGACAGGGCGCGGGAGAGCGCAGGCGCGGGCGGCGCTGGCTGAGCGGGAAACTCCCGGGACGCTCGCGCCCACGAGGCGGGCGGGAAAACGCTGCGGGGGGGCGCTGAGGGGCGGAGCCTGGGGGGCGGGGCGGGAGCTGGCAGTGACGTGGAGCCCCCCCCCCCGCCTGCTTCTCTCCGGGCCCCAGGCTGGACATCGGCGGGGCGGCCCCTGGCGGAGGTGGGGGGGCGATTTCTGCCCCCCCCCCCCGGCGCTGCTGCCTCCCCGGGGAGCAGCGCCCCTGTGACCCCCCCCCCCACGTGGTGGCGGGCGCGGGAGCTGACCCGGGCTCCAGTCACGTGGGTGTCTCGGGGAGGGGGGGCTGCGGGCCACCGGGGCCCGGGAGTGTCACGTGCCCCTTCCCCCCGCCGGGGAGCCGCGCGCCCTCGAGGGGTGGTTCCCGCGGGCGGGGCACGCACAGAACGTGTCCCGCACGCGGGGGGGGCGGGGCGGCCTGAGCCCTGCTCCCCGCGCTGCTCGCTGTCTGGGGGCGGGGCCGGGTGCCCGCTGAATCCCCCCTGTGCCCGGGGGGGGGGGCAGTTCGGCGGGGGGCGCTGTGGGGGGGGATGCTCTGGCCCTGGCTGCCCGCAGTGCTGCCCAGTGCCCGGCTGTGCCTCCTGCAGAGGCCGAGAGCGTCCTGGGTGGGGGCGTGTGGGGAGAGGGGGGAGTGGCTGAGAATTGGGGGGCAAACAGGTGACAGACAAACCAACCGACAGAAAAGCCTCCCTGCCTGGCCCCCAGCTGAGCGGAGAAACGTCCCCCTGGCGCCAGAGCACTGCAGGGCCCAGCCTAGTCGCTTTGTGCGCTCCAGCCCCACGGCGTGGGGAGGGGGCGACGGTGGAGGAGCCCCAAGCACCCAGGCCTTAGGTTCCCCACCCGCCTTCTAAGCACTGAGCATTTTAGGCCTGGCTGGACTAGAGAAGGGGGCACCAGGGGAGTTGCCGCTGAAGGCGCGCGGCCGCGCACAAACACCCCTCTGCCGCCCACCTCCCTTGCGGAGCCTTGCAGCGGCACTCGCCTTCCTGCTGGCCGGGGAATGGCGCGGTTGTTTTCCTGATCTGGTGGAGGGCGGCTGCCCCGTTGTGTCCCTGCTGGGGCAGCCTCGCCCCACCTCCAGCTGGGATTTGGGCTTTTGTTTGTTTCTGTTCATACAGTTTGCTGCAGTTTTCCATCCCCGAGGACCTGCGTGAAGCTGGTCCGACCAGAGATACGGGGATCGATTTTTAAGAGTAAGAGGTTTTGTTTTTAAAGCAGGGGTGAGGAACCTAATACCCCAGCTCACGTGAGTGTGGCCCTCGAGACTCAAGGTTCCCACACTAACGCTCTAGCTCCCCTCCAGATTGGTGATAGAAATGTAGCCGTGTTAGCCTGGGGTAGTTGAAGCAAAATGCAGGACAATGTAGCACTTTAAAGACTAACAAGATGGTTTATTAGATGATGAGCTTTCGTGGGCCAGACCCACTTCCTCAGATCAAATAGTGGAAGAAAGTAGTCACAACCGTATATACCAAAGGATACAATTAAAAAAAAGAACAAATATGAAAAGGACAAATCACATTGCAGAACAGGAGGGGGATGCGGTGGGGGGGAGGGGGAAGGAAGGTAAGTGTCTGTGAATTGATGATATTAGAGGTAGGGAGAGTGGGATGTTTGTGAGTTAATGGTATTAGAGGTGATAATTGGGGAAACTATCTTGGTAATGGGTGAGATAACAAACATTTGAATTAAGTCCTTGTTGGAAAGTGTCGAATTTTAACATGAATGACAGTTCAGAGGATTCCCTTTCAAGTGCAGATGTAAGTAAAAGGTCTTTGTAGCAGAATGCAGGTGGTCAAGTCATTGAGAGAGTGTCCTTTCTGGTTAAAATGGCAAGAAACTGTTTTCTCTTTGTGATCTTGTCTGATATCTGTTTTGTGGGCATTAATCCTTTGGCGAAGTGTCTGAGATGTTTGTCCAATGTACATAGCAGACGGACACTTTCGGCACACGATAGCATAGATTATATCTCTGGATGCGCAGGAATATGTGTTCTTGATCTTATAACTCACTTGGTTGGGTCCAATAATGGTATCAGCAGAATGAATATGTGGACAAAGCTGGCAACGGGGTTTGTTGCAAGGGAAGGTACCAGGGTTGGTATTAGTGTGGTATGTCCTGTGGTGGTTGGTAAGAATGATCTTGAGGTTAGGTGGTTGTCTATAGGAGACTATGGGTCTGTCTCCCAGAGCCTCTTTGAGTATGGTATCCTGTTCCAATATAGGCTGTAGTTTATTGATAATGTGTTGGACAGGTTTAAGTTGGGGGTTGTAGGTGATGACAAGTGGTGTTCTATTGTTGGTTTTCTTGGGTCTGTCTTGAAGTAGATGGTTTCTAGGTATTCGTCTGGCTCTTTCAATTTGCTTTTTTATTTCTCTGGGTGGCCAGATTGGAGCAGACAAATTCTGCTAGCCTGCCCCGCCCCGCCCCCCGCCCCCCCCCTCCTCACAAGGGAAGCCTTGTGTGCGAGGGGAATGTGGGAAGCCTCTTCCTCCTTCTCAGTTGGGGCATGTGTTAATGCGGATGGTGGGGTTTGGGATTTTTTTTTCTTCACACTTGTGTGTAGGGTTGCCAGGTGTCTAGCACTGAGCCAGACAGCCCGGTAGTTGCACTTTTTGTCCGGTAAATAAATTTAGAAAATACCGGACATACAAAATGTCCAGTATTTTCTGCTTTTCCTCTGTGCCCAGCAGAAATAAGCCGGGGCGGGGAGATTGGCTGACTAATTAAAGGGGTCACAACTGGATTTTGCTCAACAAAAATGTTCCTGGTGGGGTTTTTTTGTTTGGTTGGCTTCTTTCCCTCAACAAAAATTTTCCTGGCCCCCCCCCCCCCCTTTTTTTTTTGCTGAAACCATCTGGCAACCCTACTAGTGTGTGCCTTCCGCCCCCCCCAATAAGGTTCCCCACCCCGTCTGAAAGCGAGAGTTGGGAGAACAGGTTACCTTGCGTTCCTGTGTCCTTATAAGGAAGTTGAAGGCTACTATAAAATCCCCCCTCATGGTCTCCTCTTCAGACTAAAGAAACCTAAATCCCTCAGCCTCTTCATAGAGCAATTGCTCCAGCCCCCTAATCGTTTTGGTTGTCCTCTGCTGGACCCTCTCCAATGTGTCCACATCCCTTCTGTAGTGGGGGGCCCAGAACTGGACACAGTACTCCAGATGTGGCCCCACCAAAGCCGAATAAAGGGGAATAATGACATCTCTGGATCTACTGGCAATGCTCCTCTTAATGCAACCTAATATGCCATTAGCCTTCTTGGCTACAAGGGCACACTGTTGACTCATCTCCAGCTTCTCATCCACTGTAACCCCCAGGTCCTGTCTGCAGAACTACTACTTAACTGGTTGGTCCCCAGCTTGTAACTATGCTTGGGATTCTTCCATCCCAAGTGCAGGACTGTACACTTGTCCTTGTTGAACCTCATCAGATTTCTTGTGGCCCAATCCTCCAATTTGTCTAAGTCATTCTGGACCCTATCTCCGCCCTTAGGCATCTTTTAGCCTTTTTGTTCTATTATTGTTTTTCTATTTGGTACTAGAAAATCAAACTTTCCTCCTGCTTGGGCCTCAAGTTTCACTCCAGCAGCCCTTCCACAAGTAGAATCGTCTGCAAAATAAAATGTCAGGGCTACCGTCATTAAGGTGCTTGTCCCTGTAAGGACATGTGACTGAACTGGTTGTTCAGAAGGTTTCTGGTGAATTGGTTTATGCACAGGTATGCCTCCCGTTCTTCTTTAACCACCGCAGTCTCTTGTTTTTGTCCGGAAGCAAATTCTCTGCCAAGCCACCTTTTTTCCCTTTCATGTAATTGTCTGCTCTTTCGTTCGGTGTGGTAGACTTGTTCTAGTGTGGCATTAGACAACCGAGCCACAGAAAAGTCTGCCTTGGTACCACTGAGTACCGGCCCAGACCAAAGTAGCTTTCAGACACCTTAAGAGAGTCTTGATTTGCAATTCTCCCCTTTCTTCTCCTTGGATTTTCAACTAGGAAAGTGTGCTAATCATCTGCTTTTGCGGAAAAACTTGCCAGCTGTCTACACTGGCCGCTTGAATTTCCGCAAAAGCACTGACGATCTCATGTAAGATTGTCAGTGCTTCTGCGGGAATACTATGCTGCTCCCGTTCGGGCAAAAGTCTTTTTCCGAAAGACTTCTGCGCAAAAGGGCCAGTGTAGACAGCAGAGAGTTCTTTTCCGCAAAAAAGCCCCGATGGCGAAAATGGCGATTGGGGCTTTTTTGCAGAAAAGCGCGTCTAGATTGGCCACGGACGCTTTTCCGTAAAAAGTTTACATACCCAGTATCTTGTGAAGAACTTGTCACCTCAGCACAGGGTCCCGGGGCAGGCTTTACCATAAGGGACCCGGAGAGATCATCTAGGCCAGCTGGAGGGGGCAGGGCAGGGGAGGGGAGGGGAGAGGAGAGGAGAGGAGAGGAGAGGAGAGGAGGTTGGCCACTGAAAATGTTGCAGTATTAATTTTCCTTTTATTTGACTTCATATCAAACAAATATTTACAGTTTAAATGACCTTGTTAATTCTCCCTTGTGTTAGTACTCTTTCTTCCAGAACGTTTTAAAAACACAGACAAGACATGTCTTCGCCTGGGTGGCAGGCATCCGAAGAAGGGCACGTGACCTCGATCTTGGAGCACGAGACAAAACTCACTCCGCTCCTGGAGGGGAAATGTTAGAGGCAACACTGGGCTCCAGTGAGCAGCAGCCAGGTGACGCACGTGTCTGTCCTTTCCACACATCTAGGGTGGCCTAGCTCCTAACCGTTCTCTGTCTCTTTTTCGGTCCCTGTAGACTTGGAGGAGATGAGAGGCTGGCCATGTGGTGGCAGAGACCGAAAGGAGCCACCCTCCCGAGACCCTGCCGGCAGATGGAAACCAGACAGCGATCTATGGAAGAAGAGCAAATAGCAATTGGCTCAAGGTAAGTATCGAGGGAGGGCCGCACAGACGTTTGCGAGCGTGGTACGGGTCCCTGAGAAAAGGCCCTCTGGCTCGTGGTGGAAGAACTTGAAAATACGAAGTACAAAAGTCACAGTGTTGTACTTAAAAGAAGTACTCGGGATCTTTTTCAGAGGGATAAGGCAACACGCCACATTTATTGATCACACACACACACACATTAATTTATTTATATATATATATATGTTTATTTATTTACCACATGCATATGATAAGTATTGATTATTCTGTGTCACTCACGCACTCACTCTCTCACACACACACACACACACACACGTGCACAAGCACACTCCGTCTTGCTGTTGTTACCAACTTGTTGCTCCCCTTAACTTCACTGGCCAGGTGAGTTAGATGGGGGAGGGGTGGAGCCGGACTTCTGCTGATCCGGATCGATGCTCCGATGGTGACAAGATGAGACCCGGAGTCCTCTGCAAGACAACTCACTTTTATAGCAGCTTCCCTCTTATGCAAATATATCCCAGATTCAAAATCTGGGTCTGTGTCCTTTGGTCCCTTTGTGGGTGCTGTCTGTTAAGAGAGGGTGTTTTCCAAAGAAGGTGCTTGCTTCTAATCCCCAAGGCCTTCAATATGTCTGCTCTTCTTTCTTGAGCCCTCTTGACACCTTGGGTCTGGCTTCTACCCCCTTTTCAACTGGTGTAGCTCTCTGGAGGTGCTTGGCTCCCAAGTGTTACTCATTCACACCTCGTTCATTCAACTGGGCAATTGATTACAGAGTGGGGGGAGAGAGTGGGGGAAAGATCTTATTCTACTCCTAGCAAATGACATTTTTACCTCTTTAACTATATACTCTGTATTAGAACCCTATGTAGAAAACTAAGTTACAAGGTTATATGGATTCAAGTTCTAATACAAAGTGACAAGGTCATATGGATTAATACAAAGTTACAAGGTTATATGGAGAGGCACAGTGTCAAGTCATATGAAGTACATAGGTTTATCTACAACAGAAACTGAACACCGATTTTTGTATTTTTAAAAATGTCATTAATCCCCCCCCCCCCCCGCCACCCTCCCCGAATCTCCTGGCTGGCGATACTTAACGTGTCTAGGATCATACGGAAAACTAAGTGAGTAGGCTGCCAATTGACCTAGCGTCACGCATGCCGAGAGTTGGCAAAACTGGGATTGAAATAAAGACTTGGTCTCCCAGCAGCACCGAGGAGCCCCAGCCATGGATTAGGGCCTCGTGGGAATAGTTGTCTCCTAATTGATCTAATCTTTGGCTTTTGAGTTTGATATTATTGGTGAGTCCTTCTAGGCGACTGTTACTCGGCGTGCATGCGTGCGCACGTAAGTATGAGTGCAAGTGTGTGCGTCCGCAAGTGTCCATTTGCGTGTGTGTGCACGTGCCTGCGTGCGGGCAGATTGAGCAGATGCGTGTGTGGGCATCTGAGCGAGGGCACGAGTGGGCGCCCAGGCGTGTTAATCTGTTAATTCGCGTTTGTGAGTGTGTACACTCATCCCTGCGTGTGAGCATTTGGCAGGGTGAGTGGCTGTTGCACGGGCGTGTGCGTCTGACGTGTGCCAGTCAGACGGTGCCCTGGCAGCAGTAGCTCCTGGAAAGCGACACCCCTCCCCTCCCATCTGGAGCATGCAACTGGGATGAGAGGGGCAGGGAAGAGTAGCACTGCTGCAGCGCGTTTCAGCACGAGGCCCTAACTGCCGCGCGGTAGCTGCTCCTTTTGTATCCGACGTGGGGCAACAAGGAGCGGCCTCGCATCATGCCGGCGCCACGTGCGTTCAGTCCCACGGACCGGAAGTGACGTTTGCTCGGTCCACAGCCTGACAGCAACCGACTGGGAACCGTGACCGGAAGGTGCCCAGGTACGAGCGCTCAGCTGGTGCCAGGTCAGCGGGTGGTAGGCAGGAGACACGGGGCCAGGCGGGACGGGTTCAGACACGGGGTGCCTGGCTGGGACAGCGACTGGGGTTGGAGGTTTCCTGCGGCGGTGCAGCCAGCGTAGGCCACCAGCTCCCGTGGTACGTGGGGCAGAGGAAGGACAGCAGAGCGGAGGCTGGAACCGCTCCGACAAGGCACCACTCTGCTTATGGTTGCCAGGTGTCCGGTTTTGAACTGGACGGTCCAGGCTTTCAGCTTTTTCTTCGGGGAAACAAATTGAGAAAATATAAATGCCCGCGAAAGCGGCAAGGAGTTCTGTGCCACAGGACTCCTCGCTGCTTTTGCAGATTCAGACTAACGCGGCTACTCCTCTGATAAATGTCTGGTATTTTCTAAATCAGATGGAATGCAGATTGTGATGTCATGTCAGGCGTGTCTGGTATTTTGGTGAAACCATCTGGCAACCCTAGCTCTGCTCCTTGCTTGGCCGGGGTGGCGCCCTGCCTCTGTGGCAGGCCCTGACGTCACAGGGAGCGTGTTCCCCAGGAAATCCGGGCAGTGCAGCGGCTTCCGGTCCGCGCCACCCGGCCCCAAGGGAGAGGCGGCGGGAGGCGGCAGCGAGGTCAGAGCGTGACGCTGCCCCGCCCGGATCTCAGCCCTTGGGCGCCCCAGTGTGCACCCCGCCCGGCCGGGCCGCTCCCCTGTAGCTCCGCCCCCAGCGCTGCGCCCGCTGCCTCGTGGCCCGGCTCGGTGCGAAGCTGCCACTGCCGGCTACGAACAGCAGCGCACTGCTAGTGACGTCATTGCCCTGGCGCGGTGCATGCAAATGATGGAACGCGGGGCACGTTTTATCGGCTCCCCGGCGAGTGACACGTGGGTTTGTGGGGCACACAGACGGGTCCCAGGCTCCGTCATTAATGGCAGGGGCGTGGCCTGGTCTGGGGGCGGGGCCACTGACCGGCAGGAACTCAGCTGGGACACAGAAGTGAGCGGCAGAAAACTCCTCGGGGTCTCCGGAAAATCCTCGCGCGGCCCCTCTGGGCTTGTGAACGGGACGCAGCAGAGGCAGCCGCCCCCCCTCCCCCCCCACCCGCCTCACGCTCCCCGCTGCACTTTCGAAGGCAACAGCAGCATCAGCCTGTCCCGCTGCCAGTCCCCACACAAGCCGGCTGGGAAATTTGGTGTTGGGGGGAGCAGACTGCATGGGGGGGAGAGGAGTTTGGTGGTGGTGGGGGATCAGACTGCATGGGGCGGGGAGGAGTTTGGGGGGTAGGGGATCAGACTGCACGGGGGGAGGAGTTTGGGGGGGATCAGACTGCACGGGGGGAGTTTTGTGGGGGGTAGGAGATCAGACTGCACGGGCGAGGAGTTTGGGGGGGATCAGACTGCACGGGGGGAGGAGTTTTGTGGGGGGTAGGAGATCAGACTGCACGGGGGGAGGAGTTTGGGGGGAGCAGACTGCACGGGGGGAGGAGAAGTTTGGGGGGGGAGCAGACTGCACGGGGCGGAGAGGAGTTTGGTGGTGAGGGGGAGCAGACTGCACGGGGCGGAGAGGAGTTTGGTGGGGGGGATCAGACTGCACGGGGCGGAGAGGAGTTTGGTGGGGGGGATCAGACTGCACGGGGCGGAGAGGAGTTTGGTGGGGGGGATCAGACTGCACGGGGCGGAGAGGAGTTTGGTGGGGGGGATCAGACTGCACGGGGCGGAGAGGAGTTGGGGGGAGCAGACTGCACGGGGTGGGGAGCAGTTTGGGGGGGGATCAGACTGCACGGGGTGGGGAGCAGTTTGGAGGGGGATCAGACTGCACGGGGCGGGGAGGAGTTGGGGGGAGCAGACTGCACGGGGCGGGGAGGAGTTTGGGGGGGAGCAGACTGCACGGGGCGGAGAGCAGTTTGGGGGGGGAGCAGACTGCACGGGGCGGAGAGGAGTTTGGTGGGGGGGAGCGGACTGCACGGGGGGGAGGAGCTTGGGGGGGATCGGACTGCACGGGGCGGGGAGGACTTTGGGAGGGGATCGGACTGCACGGGGCGGAGAGGAGGTTGGGGGGGATCGGACTGCACGCGGCGGAGAGAAATTTTGGGGGTGATCAGTCTGCAGGAGGCGGGGAGGAGTTTGGGGAGGGGAGCAGACTGCACGGGGCGGGGAGGAGTTTGGAGGGAGCAGACTGCACGGGGCAGGGACGAGTTTGGTGGTGAGGGGGAGAAGACTGCACTGGGGGAGAGGAGTTGGGGGGGAGCAGACTGCACGGGGCGGAGAGGAATTTGGGGGGGTTCACACTGCATTGGGCGGGGAGGAGTTTGGTGGGGGGGAGGAGACTGCATGGGGCGGGGAGGAGTTTGGTGGGGGGGAGCAGACTGCACGGGGCGGGGAGGAGTTTGGGGGGTTCAGACTCCACGGGGGGGGGAGGAGTTTGGGGGGAAGGGTTGCCGCGGAGTCTCCTCTCCCGAGTGGGGGCGGGGCATCAGCTAAGGACGCTGCCGTCTCTGAGGCAGGAGCCCCGCCCAACAATGGGGAGGGGCGGGATGAGGGGGAGTAGGGAAAGTAGCCGCAGTGGCTTGTGGGAAACTGAGTGCCCCTGTCCGCAGCTCCCATCGGCCATTGCAGGGCCAGGGCAGGCCCGGCGCTGTTCGGTTGGGCGGGTGCAGCGGAAGTGACATCACAACGGGGCATTGACCAGGGAGCGACGCGGTTGGTCCCGCGCTCCTGTCACTCCAAGTGTTAGCGACGCATCCTGGGACTTGTAGTTCTCAGAGTGCGGCCTCCCGGGGCACGTCGCAGCGCGCCCCGCCCCTATCATAGCCCCGCCCCCCGGCATAGCCGCGCCCAGCGTGTTCTTAGTTCGGAATGGGGCATTTCTACCCTAAGAACAATCTTTTTTATTTGGAAATAACGGCCCTTAGCAGAGCAACAGTGCCGCTCGGTAGTCACCGGCGGTAATGCACGTGTAATTCCGTAGCGCCTCCACAGTGCCGCTCGGTGGTCATTGCCGGTAATGCACGTGTAATTCCGTAGCGCCTCCACAGTGCCGCTCGGTGGTCATTGCGGGTAATGCACGTGTAATTCCATCGCCCCCAGCTGCTGTCCCTGCTCCGCACGCCACGTGGCCCCAGTCTTGCCCTTTGACAGCAGGCAAAGTAAGAAGCTCGTTATTTCCAGGCTCCGCGGAGCCCTCTCCCCTCCTGCCCATGGCCCCCTCATCCCGCACTCCAGGCTCCGCACAGCCCTCTCCCCTCCTGCCCCCGGCCCCCTCATCCCGCACTGCAGGCTCCGCGCAGCCCTCTCCCCTCCTGCCCATGGCCCCCTCATCCCGCACTGCAGGCTCCGCACAGCCCTCTCCCCTCCTGCCCCCGGCCCCCTCATCCCGCACTGCAGGCTCTGCGGGGGAGGAGTTTGGGGGGGATCAGACTGCACGGGGGGGAGAGGAGTTTGGGGGGGATCAGACTGCACGTGGGGAGGATCAGACTGCACGGGGCGGGGAGGAGTTTGGGGGGGGATCAGACTGCACGGGGGGGAGGATCAGATTCCACGGGGCGGCGAGGAGTTTGGGGAGGGGTTCAGACTGCACGGGGCGGAGAGGAGTTTGGGGAGGGGATCAGACTACACGGGGCGGAGAGGAGTTTGGGGGGCATCGGACTGCACGGGGTGGGGAGGAGTTTGGGGGGATCAGACTGCACGGGGGGGAGAGGAGTTTGGAGGGATCAGACTGCACGGGGGGGAGAGGAGTTTGGGGGGGATCAGACTGCACGGAGCGGGGAGGAGTTTGGGGGGGATCAGACTGCACGGGGGGGAGGATCAGACTGCACGGGGCGGGGAGGAGTTTGGGGAGGGGTTCAGACTGCACGGGGCGGAGCGCAGTTTGGGGGGGATCAGACTGCACAGGGCGGGGAAGAGTTTGGGGGGGATCGGACTGCACGGGGCGGGGAGGAGTTTGGGGGGGATCAGACTGCACGGGGCGGGGAGGAGTTTGGGGGGGATCAGACTGCACGGGGGGGAGGATCAGACTGCACGGGGGGGAGGAGTTTGGGGGGGATCGGACTGCACGGGGCGGGGAGGAGTTTGGGGGGGATCAGACTGCACGGGGCGGGGAGGAGTTTGGGGGGGATCAGACTGCACGTGGGGAGGATCAGACTGCACGGGGCGGGGAGGAGTTTGGGGGGGGATCAGACTGCACGGGGGGGAGGATCAGATTCCACGGGGCGGCGAGGAGTTTGGGGAGGGGTTCAGACTGCACGGGGCGGAGAGGAGTTTGGGGAGGGGATCAGACTACACGGGGCGGAGAGGAGTTTGGGGGGCATCGGACTGCACGGGGTGGGGAGGAGTTTGGGGGGATCAGACTGCACGGGGGGGAGAGGAGTTTGGGGGGATCAGACTGCACGGAGCGGGGAGGAGTTTGGGGGGATCAGACTGCACGGGGGGGAGAGGAGTTTGGGGGGGATCAGACTGCACGGAGCGGGGAGGAGTTTGGGGGGAGGATCAGACTGCACGGGGCAGGGAGGAGCTTTGGGGGGGATCAGACTGCACCGGGCGGACAGGAGTTTGGGGGGGGGATCAGACTGCACGGGGCGGAGGGGAGTGTGGGGGGGATCAGACTGCACGGGGGGGAGAGGAGTTTGGGGGGGATCAGACTGCACGGAGCGGGGAGGAGTTTGGGGGGGATCAGACTGCACGGGGGGGAGGATCAGACTGCACGGGGCGGGGAGGAGTTTGGGGAGGGGTTCAGACTGCACGGGGCGGAGCGCAGTTTGGGGGGGATCAGACTGCACAGGGCGGGGAAGAGTTTGGGGGGGATCGGACTGCACGGGGCGGGGAGGAGTTTGGGGGGGATCAGACTGCACGGGGCGGGGAGGAGTTTGGGGGGGATCAGACTGCACGGGGGGGAGGAGTTTGGGGGGGATCGGACTGCACGGGGCGGGGAGGAGTTTGGGGGGGGATCAGACTGCACGGGGTGGGGAGGAGTTTGGGGGGATCAGACTGCACGGGGGGGAGGATCAGATTCCACGGGGCGGCGAGGAGTTTGGGGAGGGGTTCAGACTGCACGGGGCGGAGAGGAGTTTGGGGAGGGGATCAGACTACACGGGGCGGAGAGGAGTTTGGGGGGCATCGGACTGCACGGGGTGGGGAGGAGTTTGGGGGGATCAGACTGCACGGGGGGGAGAGGAGTTTGGGGGGATCAGACTGCACGGAGCGGGGAGGAGTTTGGGGGGATCAGACTGCACGGGGGGGAGAGGAGTTTGGGGGGGATCAGACTGCACGGAGCGGGGAGGAGTTTGGGGGGAGGATCAGACTGCACGGGGCAGGGAGGAGCTTTGGGGGGGATCAGACTGCACGGGGCGGACAGGAGTTTGGGGGGGGGATCAGACTGCACGGGGCGGAGGGGAGTGTGGGGGGGATCAGACTGCACGGGGGGGAGAGGAGTTTGGGGGGGATCAGACTGCACGGAGCGGGGAGGAGTTTGGGGGGGATCAGACTGCACGGGGGGGAGGATCAGACTGCACGGGGCGGGGAGGAGTTTGGGGAGGGGTTCAGACTGCACGGGGCGGAGCGCAGTTTGGGGGGGATCAGACTGCACGGGGGGAGAGGAATTTGGGGGGATCGCACTGCACGGGGCGGGGAAGAGTTTGGGGGGATCGGACTGCACGGGGCGGGGAGGAGTTTGTGGGGGATCAGACTGCACGGGGGGGAGGATCAGACTGCACGGGGCGGGGGGAAGTTTGGGGGGATCAGACTGCACGGGAGGGAGTAGTTTGAGGGGGGATCAGACTGCACGGGGTGGGGAGGAGTTTGGGGGGATCAGACTGCACGGGGCGGGGAGGAGTTTGGGGGGGAAGGGTTGCCGCGGAGTCTCCTCTCCCGAGTGGGGGCGGGGCATCAGCTGCGGACGCTGCCGTCTCTGAGGCAGGAGCCCCGCCCAGCAATGGGGAGGGGCCGGATGAGGGGGAGTAGGGAAAGTAGCCGCAGTGGCTTGTGGGAAACTGAGTGCCCCTGTCCGCAGCTCCCATCGGCCATTGCAGGGCCAGGGCAGGCCCGGCGCTGTTCGGTTGGGCGGGTGCAGCGGAAGTGACATCACAACGGGGCATTGACCAGGGAGCGACGCGGTTGGTCCCGCGCTCGTGTCACTCCAAGTGTTAGCGACGCATCCTGGGACTTGTAGTTCTCATAGTGCGGCCTCCCGGGGCACGTCGCAGCGCGCCCCGCCCCTATCATAGCCCCGCCCCCCCGGCATAGCCCCGCCCAGCGTGTTCTTAGTTCGGAATGGGGCATTTCTACCCTAAGAACAATCTTTTTTATTCGGAAATAACGGCCCTTAGCAGAGCAACAGTGCCGCTCGGTAGTCACCGGCGGTAATGCACGTGTAATTCCGTAGCGCCCCCACAGTGCCGCTCGGTGGTCATTGCGGGTAATGCACGTGTAATTCCGTAGCGCCCCCACAGTGCCGCTCGGTGGTCATTGCGGGTAATGCACGTGTAATTCCATCGCCCCCAGCTGCTGTCCCTGCTCCGCACGCCACGTGGCCCCAGTCTTGCCCTTTGACAGCAGGCAAAGTAAGAAGCTCGTTATTTCCAGGCTCCGCGCAGCCCTCTCCCCTCCTGCCCGCGGCCCCCTCATCCCACACACCAGGCTCCGCGCAGCCCTCTCCCCTCCTGCCCCCGGCCCCCTCATCCCACACACCAGGCTCCGCGCCAGGATCCCACACACAAACTTCTCCTCCTTAGACTTTTAGTTGTGGGGAACAAATTCTGGGGAGTCACTTCCACTTGGGGAATCATGTTTCATACTTGACTATGTTATCCCTACACTAAGGCTGGCCGAGAGACTGTCCCGGACTGATCGTAACAGACTGTTCTGTCCGCGAATGGGCTGAGAGTAAAGGTCGTGTTCGGAATCTGTGGCGCCCAATCTGAGGCTGTCCGAGGTGACTCTTAACGGACTGCTCCGTGCGCCAATGGGCGGTGACTAAAGGCGTGTTCTGGGGCTGCTGGCGGCCAATAGGTTGTCCGGGGTGGATTATAACAGACTCTTCTGTCCGCGAATGGGCTGTGACTAAGGGGCGTGTTCTGAATCAGAGGCACCCAATAGGCTGACCCGGCTGCATCTTAACGGACAGCTCTGTCTGCGAATGCGGTGTGACTAGGGGGAATGACCTGCCACTGCTCTCGACCAATAGGCTGTCCGGGGTGGATCTTAATGGGCTGCTCTGTCCTCGAATTGTCTGTGACTTAGGGGTGGTTCCTGGCTGTGTGCCAGCCAATGGGCTTTCGGAAGACAGCCTTGGCGGAGGATAGTGTCGCCCAATGGGCTGTCAGCAAAGGGGATCCTGCCTCTGGTTCGGCCAATGGGCTGTCGCAGGGGGGCGTTGTCTGACTGGGCGGCCGGCGCCGCCATGACAGGAAGGTCCGAGGAGCGCGCGGGGGCGCGAGCGAATCCTGGGTCCGAGTGCGAAGCTGCCCCGCCCCCAGCCCGCCCCTTGTTGGTGTCTGGCCCGGGGGAGGAGGGGGCGCGAGGGAAGGTGGGGGAGCGGGCTGGGGGTGGGGTGTCTGGCCTGGGGGAGAAGGGGGCGCGAGGGAAGGTGGGGGAGCGGGCTGGGGGTGGGGTGTCTGGACAGGGGTGAGGTGTAGGAGCAGGCTGGGTGTGAGGGGCCGGGGGGGGTGCTCGGCACTGGGGGGGGCAGGAGGGGGTGAGGGGCCGGGGGGGTGCTCGGCACTGGGGGGGGCAGGAGGGGGTGAGGGGCCGGGGGGGTGCTCGGCACTGGGGGGGGCAGGAGGGGGTGAGGGGCCGGGGGGGTGCTCGGCACTGGGGGGGCAGGAGGGGGTGAGGGGCCGGGGGGGTGCTCGGCACTGGGGGGGCAGGAGGGAGGGGGAGGGGCCGGGGGGGGCCTTGGCACTGGGGGGGGCAGGAGGGGACAGGGCGCGGGAGAGCGCAGGCGCGGGCGGCGCTGGCTGAGCGGGAAACTCCCGGGACGCTCGCGCCCACGAGGCGGGCGGGAAAACGCTGCGGGGGGGCGCTGAGGGGCGGAGCCTGGGGGGCGGGGCGGGAGCTGGCAGTGACGTGGAGCCCCCCCCCCCGCCTGCTTCTCTCCGGGCCCCAGGCTGGACATCGGCGGGGCGGCCCCTGGCGGAGGTGGGGGGGCGATTTCTGCCCCCCCCCCCGGCGCTGCTGCCTCCCCGGGGAGCAGCGCCCCTGTGACCCCCCCCCCCCACGTGGTGGCGGGCGCGGGAGCTGACCCGGGCTCCAGTCACGTGGGTGTCTCGGGGAGGGGGGGCTGCGGGCCACCGGGGCCCGGGAGTGTCACGTGCCCCTTCCCCCCGCCGGGGAGCCGCGCGCCCTCGAGGGGTGGTTCCCGCGGGCGGGGCACGCACAGAACGTGTCCCGCACGCGGGGGGGCGGGGCGGCCTGAGCCCTGCTCCCCGCGCTGCTCGCTGTCTGGGGGCGGGGCCGGGTGCCCGCTGAATCCCCCCTGTGCCCGGGGGGGGGGGGCAGTTCGGCGGGGGGCGCTGTGGGGGGGGATGCTCTGGCCCTGGCTGCCCGCAGTGCTGCCCAGTGCCCGGCTGTGCCTCCTGCAGAGGCCGAGAGCGTCCTGGGTGGGGGCGTGTGGGGAGAGGGGGGAGTGGCTGAGAATTGGGGGGCAAACAGGTGACAGACAAACCAACCGACAGAAAAGCCTCCCTGCCTGGCCCCCAGCTGAGCGGAGAAACGTCCCCCTGGCGCCAGAGCACTGCAGGGCCCAGCCTAGTCGCTTTGTGCGCTCCAGCCCCACGGCGTGGGGAGGGGGCGACGGTGGAGGAGCCCCAAGCACCCAGGCCTTAGGTTCCCCACCCGCCTTCTAAGCACTGAGCATTTTAGGCCTGGCTGGACTAGAGAAGGGGGCACCAGGGGAGTTGCCGCTGAAGGCGCGCGGCCGCGCACAAACACCCCTCTGCCGCCCACCTCCCTTGCGGAGCCTTGCAGCGGCACTCGCCTTCCTGCTGGCCGGGGAATGGCGCGGTTGTTTTCCTGATCTGGTGGAGGGCGGCTGCCCCGTTGTGTCCCTGCTGGGGCAGCCTCGCCCCACCTCCAGCTGCGATTGGGGCTTCTGTTTGTTTCTGTTCATACAGTTTGCTGCAGTTTTCCATCCCCGAGGACCTGCGTGAAGCTGGTCCGACCAGAGATACGGGGATCGATTTTTAAGAGTAAGAGGTTTTGTTTTTAAAGCAGGGGTGAGGAACCTAATACCCCAGCTCACGTGAGTGTGGCCCTCGAGACTCAAGGTTCCCACACTAACGCTCTAGCTCCCCTCCAGATTGGTGATAGAAATGTAGCCGTGTTAGCCTGGGGTAGTTGAAGCAAAATGCAGGACAATGTAGCACTTTAAAGACTAACAAGATGGTTTATTAGATGATGAGCTTTCGTGGGCCAGACCCACTTCCTCAGATCAAATAGTGGAAGAAAGTAGTCACAACCGTATATACCAAAGGATACAATTAAAAAAAAGAACAAATATGAAAAGGACAAATCACATTGCAGAACAGGAGGGGGATGCGGTGGGGGGGAGGGGGAAGGAAGGTAAGTGTCTGTGAATTGATGATATTAGAGGTAGGGAGAGTGGGATGTTTGTGAGTTAATGGTATTAGAGGTGATAATTGGGGAAACTATCTTGGTAATGGGTGAGATAACAAACATTTGAACTAAGTCCTTGTTGGAAAGTGTCGAATTTTAACATGAATGACAGTTCAGAGGATTCCCTTTCAAGTGCAGATGTAAGTAAAAGGTCTTTGTAGCAGAATGCAGGTGGTCAAGTCATTGAGAGAGTGTCCTTTCTGGTTAAAATGGCAAGAAACTGTTTTCTCTTTGTGATCTTGTCTGATATCTGTTTTGTGGGCATTAATCCTTTGGCGAAGTGTCTGAGATGTTTGTCCAATGTACATAGCAGACGGACACTTTCGGCACACGATAGCATAGATTATATCTCTGGATGCGCAGGAATATGTGTTCTTGATCTTATAACTCACTTGGTTGGGTCCAATAATGGTATCAGCAGAATGAATATGTGGACAAAGCTGGCAACGGGGTTTGTTGCAAGGGAAGGTACCAGGGTTGGTATTAGTGTGGTATGTCCTGTGGTGGTTGGTAAGAATGATCTTGAGGTTAGGTGGTTGTCTATAGGAGACTATGGGTCTGTCTCCCAGAGCCTCTTTGAGTATGGTATCCTGTTCCAATATAGGCTGTAGTTTATTGATAATGTGTTGGACAGGTTTAAGTTGGGGGTTGTAGGTGATGACAAGTGGTGTTCTATTGTTGGTTTTCTTGGGTCTGTCTTGAAGTAGATGGTTTCTAGGTATTCGTCTGGCTCTTTCAATTTGCTTTTTTATTTCTCTGGGTGGCCAGATTGGAGCAGACAAATTCTGCTAGCCTGCCCCGCCCCGCCCCCCGCCCCCCCCTCCTCACAAGGGAAGCCTTGTGTGCGAGGGGAATGTGGGAAGCCTCTTCCTCCTTCTCAGTTGGGGCATGTGTTAATGCGGATGGTGGGGTTTGGGATTTTTTTTTCTTCACACTTGTGTGTAGGGTTGCCAGGTGTCTAGCACTGAGCCAGACAGCCCGGTAGTTGCACTTTTTGTCCGGTAAATAAATTTAGAAAATACCGGACATACAAAATGTCCAGTATTTTCTGCTTTTCCTCTGTGCCCAGCAGAAATAAGCCGGGGCGGGGAGATTGGCTGACTAATTAAAGGGGTCACAACTGGATTTTGCTCAACAAAAATGTTCCTGGTGGGGTTTTTTTGTTTGGTTGGCTTCTTTCCCTCAACAAAAATTTTCCTGGCGCCTTTTTTTTTTTTTTTTTTTTTTTTTTTTTGCTGAAACCATCTGGCAACCCTACTAGTGTGTGCCTTCTGCCCCCCCAATAAGGTTCCCCACCCCGTCTGAAAGCGAGAGTTGGGAGAACAGGTTACCTTGCGTTCCTGTGTCCTTATAAGGAAGTTGAAGGCTACTATAAAATCCCCCCTCATGGTCTCCTCTTCAGACTAAAGAAACCTAAATCCCTCAGCCTCTTCATAGAGCAATTGCTCCAGCCCCCTAATCGTTTTGGTTGTCCTCTGCTGGACCCTCTCCAATGTGTCCACATCCCTTCTGTAGTGGGGGGCCCAGAACTGGACACAGTACTCCAGATGTGGCCCCACCAAAGCCGAATAAAGGGGAATAATGACATCTCTGGATCTACTGGCAATGCTCCTCTTAATGCAACCTAATATGCCATTAGCCTTCTTGGCTACAAGGGCACACTGTTGACTCATCTCCAGCTTCTCATCCACTGTAACCCCCAGGTCCTGTCTGCAGAACTACTACTTAACTGGTTGGTCCCCAGCTTGTAACTATGCTTGGGATTCTTCCATCCCAAGTGCACTTGTCCTTGTTGAACCTCATCAGATTTCTTGTGGCCCAATCCTCCAATTTGTCTAAGTCATTCTGGACCCTATCTCCGCCCTTAGGCATCTTTTAGCCTTTTTGTTCTATTATTGTTTTTCTATTTGGTACTAGAAAATCAAACTTTCCTCCTGCTTGGGCCTCAAGTTTCACTCCAGCAGCCCTTCCACAAGTAGAATCGTCTGCAAAATAAAATGTCAGGGCTACCGTCATTAAGGTGCTTGTCCCTGTAAGGACATGTGACTGAACTGGTTGTTCAGAAGGTTTCTGGTGAATTGGTTTATGCACAGGTATGCCTCCCGTTCTTCTTTAACCACCGCAGTCTCTTGTTTTTGTCCGGAAGCAAATTCTCTGCCAAGCCACCTTTTTTCCCTTTCATGTAATTGTCTGCTCTTTCGTTCGGTGTGGTAGACTTGTTCTAGTGTGGCATTAGACAACCGAGCCATAGAAAAGTCTGCCTTGGTACCACTGAGTACCGGCCCAGACCAAAGTAGCTTTCAGACACCTTAAGAGAGTCTTGATTTGCAATTCTCCCCTTTCTTCTCCTTGGATTTTCAACTAGGAAAGTGTGCTAATCATCTGCTTTTGCGGAAAAACTTGCCAGCTGTCTACACTGGCCGCTTGAATTTCCGCAAAAGCACTGACGATCTCATGTAAGATTGTCAGTGCTTCTGCGGGAATACTATGCTGCTCCCGTTCGGGCAAAAGTCTTTTTCCGAAAGACTTCTGCGCAAAAGGGCCAGTGTAGACAGCAGAGAGTTCTTTTCCGCAAAAAAGCCCCGATGGCGAAAATGGCGATTGGGGCTTTTTTGCAGAAAAGCGCGTCTAGATTGGCCACGGACGCTTTTCCGTAAAAAGTTTACATACCCAGTATCTTGTGAAGAACTTGTCACCTCAGCACAGGGTCCCGGGGCAGGCTTTACCATAAGGGACCCGGAGAGATCATCTAGGCCAGCTGGAGGGGGCAGGGGAGGGGAGGGGAGGGGAGGGGAGGGGAGAGGAGAGGAGAGGAGAGGAGAGGAGAGGAGAGGAGAGGAGGTTGGCCACTGAAAATGTTGCAGTATTAATTTTCCTTTTATTTGACTTCATATCAAACAAATATTTACAGTTTAAATGACCTTGTTAATTCTCCCTTGTGTTAGTACTCTTTCTTCCAGAACGTTTTAAAAACACAGACGAGACATGTCTTCGCCTGGGTGGCAGGCATCCGAAGAAGGGCACGTGACCTCGATCTTGGAGCACGAGACAAAACTCACTCCGCTCCTGGAGGGGAAATGTTAGAGGCAACACTGGGCTCCAGTGAGCAGCAGCCAGGTGACGCACGTGTCTGTCCTTTCCACACATCTAGGGTGGCCTAGCTCCTAACCGTTCTCTGTCTCTTTTTCGGTCCCTGTAGACTTGGAGGAGATGAGAGGCTGGCCATGTGGTGGCAGAGACCGAAAGGAGCCACCCTCCCGAGACCCTGCCGGCAGATGGAAACCAGACAGCGATCTATGGAAGAAGAGCAAATAGCAATTGGCTCAAGGTAAGTATCGAGGGAGGGCCGCACAGACGTTTGCGAGCGTGGTACGGGTCCCTGAGAAAAGGCCCTCTGGCTCGTGGTGGAAGAACTTGAAAATACGAAGTACAAAAGTCACAGTGTTGTACTTAAAAGAAGTACTCGGGATCTTTTTCAGAGGGATAAGGCAACACGCCACATTTATTGATCACACACACACACACATTAATTTATTTATATATATATATATGTTTATTTATTTACCACATGCATATGATAAGTATTGATTATTCTGTGTCACTCACGCACTCACTCTCTCACACACACACACACACACACACACACACGTGCACAAGCACACTCCGTCTTGCTGTTGTTACCAACTTGTTGCTCCCCTTAACTTCACTGGCCAGGTGAGTTAGATGGGGGAGGGGTGGAGCCGGACTTCTGCTGATCCGGATCGATGCTCCGATGGTGACAAGATGAGACCCGGAGTCCTCTGCAAGACAACTCACTTTTATAGCAGCTTCCCTCTTATGCAAATATATCCCAGATTCAAAATCTGGGTCTGTGTCCTTTGGTCCCTTTGTGGGTGCTGTCTGTTAAGAGAGGGTGTTTTCCAAAGAAGGTGCTTGCTTCTAATCCCCAAGGCCTTCAATATGTCTGCTCTTCTTTCTTGAGCCCTCTTGACACCTTGGGTCTGGCTTCTACCCCCTTTTCAACTGGTGTAGCTCTCTGGAGGTGCTTGGCTCCCAAGTGTTACTCATTCACACCTCGTTCATTCAACTGGGCAATTGATTACAGAGTGGGGGGAGAGAGTGGGGGAAAGATCTTATTCTACTCCTAGCAAATGACATTTTTACCTCTTTAACTATATACTCTGTATTAGAACCCTATGTAGAAAACTAAGTTACAAGGTTATATGGATTCAAGTTCTAATACAAAGTGACAAGGTCATATGGATTAATACAAAGTTACAAGGTTATATGGAGAGGCACAGTGTCAAGTCATATGAAGTACATAGGTTTATCTACAACAGAAACTGAACACCGATTTTTGTATTTTTAAAAATGTCATTAATCCCCCCCCCCCCGCCACCCTCCCCGAATCTCCTGGCTGGCGATACTTAACGTGTCTAGGATCATACGGAAAACTAAGTGAGTAGGCTGCCAATTGACCTAGCGTCACGCATGCCGAGAGTTGGCAAAACTGGGATTGAAATAAAGACTTGGTCTCCCAGCAGCACCGAGGAGCCCCAGCCATGGATTAGGGCCTCGTGGGAATAGTTGTCTCCTAATTGATCTAATCTTTGGCTTTTGAGTTTGATATTATTGGTGAGTCCTTCTAGGCGACTGTTACTCGGCGTGCATGCGTGCGCACGTAAGTATGAGTGCAAGTGTGTGCGTCCGCAAGTGTCCATTTGCGTGTGTGTGCACGTGCCTGCGTGCGGGCAGATTGAGCAGATGCGTGTGTGGGCATCTGAGCGAGGGCACGAGTGGGCGCCCAGGCGTGTTAATCTGTTAATTCGCGTTTGTGAGTGTGTACACTCATCCCTGCGTGTGAGCATTTGGCAGGGTGAGTGGCTGTTGCACGGGCGTGTGCGTCTGACGTGTGCCAGTCAGACGGTGCCCTGGCAGCAGTAGCTCCTGGAAAGCGACACCCCTCCCCTCCCATCTGGAGCATGCAACTGGGATGAGAGGGGCAGGGAAGAGTAGCACTGCTGCAGCGCGTTTCAGCACGAGGCCCTAACTGCCGCGCGGTAGCTGCTCCTTTTGTATCCGACGTGGGGCAACAAGGAGCGGCCTCGCATCATGCCGGCGCCACGTGCGTTCAGTCCCACGGACCGGAAGTGACGTTTGCTCGGTCCACAGCCTGACAGCAACCGACTGGGAACCGTGACCGGAAGGTGCCCAGGTACGAGCGCTCAGCTGGTGCCAGGTCAGCGGGTGGTAGGCAGGAGACACGGGGCCAGGCGGGACGGGTTCAGACACGGGGTGCCTGGCTGGGACAGCGACTGGGGTTGGAGGTTTCCTGCGGCGGTGCAGCCAGCGTAGGCCACCAGCTCCCGTGGTACGTGGGGCAGAGGAAGGACAGCAGAGCGGAGGCTGGAACCGCTCCGACAAGGCACCACTCTGCTTATGGTTGCCAGGTGTCCGGTTTTGAACTGGACGGTCCAGGCTTTCAGCTTTTTCTTCGGGGAAACAAATTGAGAAAATATAAATGCCCGCGAAAGCGGCAAGGAGTTCTGTGCCACAGGACTCCTCGCTGCTTTTGCAGATTCAGACTAACGCGGCTACTCCTCTGATAAATGTCTGGTATTTTCTAAATCAGATGGAATGCAGATTGTGATGTCATGTCAGGCGTGTCTGGTATTTTGGTGAAACCATCTGGCAACCCTAGCTCTGCTCCTTGCTTGGCCGGGGTGGCGCCCTGCCTCTGTGGCAGGCCCTGACGTCACAGGGAGCGTGTTCCCCAGGAAATCCGGGCAGTGCAGCGGCTTCCGGTCCGCGCCACCCGGCCCCAAGGGAGAGGCGGCGGGAGGCGGCAGCGAGGTCAGAGCGTGACGCTGCCCCGCCCGGATCTCAGCCCTTGGGCGCCCCAGTGTGCACCCCGCCCGGCCGGGCCGCTCCCCTGTAGCTCCGCCCCCAGCGCTGCGCCCGCTGCCTCGTGGCCCGGCTCGGTGCGAAGCTGCCACTGCCGGCTACGAACAGCAGCGCACTGCTAGTGACGTCATTGCCCTGGCGCGGTGCATGCAAATGATGGAACGCGGGGCACGTTTTATGTGGGGCACACAGACGGGTCCCAGGCTCCGTCATTAATGGCAGGGGCGTGGCCTGGTCTGGGGGCGGGGCCACTGACCGGCAGGAACTCAGCTGGGACACAGAAGTGAGCGGCAGAAAACTCCTCGGGGTCTCCGGAAAATCCTCGCGCGGCCCCTCTGGGCTTGTGAACGGGACGCAGCAGAGGCAGCCGCCCCTCCTCCCCCCCCACCCGCCTCACGCTCCCCGCTGCACTTTCGAAGGCAACAGCAGCATCAGCCTGTCCCGTTGCCAGTCCCCACACAAGCCGGCTGGGAAATTTGGTGTTGGGGGGAGCAGACTGCATGGGGGGGAGAGGAGTTTGGTGGTGGTGGGGGATCAGACTGCATGGGGCGGGGAGGAGTTTGGGGGGTAGGGGATCAGACTGCACGGGGGGAGGAGTTTGGGGGGGATCAGACTGCACGGGGGGAGTTTTGTGGGGGGTAGGAGATCAGACTGCACGGGCGAGGAGTTTGGGGGGGATCAGACTGCACGGGGGGAGGAGTTTTGTGGGGGGTAGGAGATCAGACTGCACGGGGGGAGGAGTTTGGGGGGAGCAGACTGCACGGGGGGAGGAGGAGTTTGGGGGGGGAGCAGACTGCACGGGGCGGAGAGGAGTTTGGTGGTGAGGGGGAGCAGACTGCACGGGGCGGAGAGGAGTTTGGTGGTGAGGGGGAGCAGACTGCACGGGGCGGAGAGGAGTTTGGTGGGGGGGATCAGACTGCACGGGGCGGAGAGGAGTTTGGTGGGGGGGATCAGACTGCACGGGGCGGAGAGGAGTTGGGGGGAGCAGACTGCACGGGGTGGGGAGCAGTTTGGGGGGGGATCAGACTGCACGGGGTGGGGAGGAGTTGGGGGGAGCAGACTGCACGGGGCGGGGAGGAGTTTGGGGGGGAGCAGACTGCACGGGGCGGAGAGCAGTTTGGGGGGGGAGCAGACTGCACGGGGCGGAGAGGAGTTTGGTGGGGGGGGAGCGGACTGCACGGGGGGGAGGAGCTTGGGGGGGATCGGACTGCACGGGGCGGGGAGGACTTTGGGAGGGGATCGGACTGCACGGGGCGGAGAGGAGGTTGGGGGGGATCGGACTGCACGCGGCGGAGAGAAATTTTGGGGGTGATCAGTCTGCAGGAGGCGGGGAGGAGTTTGGGGAGGGGAGCAGACTGCACGGGGCGGGGAGGAGTTTGGAGGGAGCAGACTGCACGGGGCAGGGACGAGTTTGGTGGTGAGGGGGAGAAGACTGCACTGGGGGAGAGGAGTTGGGGGGGAGCAGACTGCACGGGGCGGAGAGGAATTTGGGGGGGTTCACACTGCATTGGGCGGGGAGGAGTTTGGTGGGGGGGAGGAGACTGCATGGGGCGGGGAGGAGTTTGGTGGGGGGGAGCAGACTGCACGGGGCGGGGAGGAGTTTGGGGGGTTCAGACTCCACGGGGGGGGGAGGAGTTTGGGGGGGAAGGGTTGCCGCGGAGTCTCCTCTCCCGAGTGGGGGCGGGGCATCAGCTAAGGACGCTGCCGTCTCTGAGGCAGGAGCCCCGCCCAACAATGGGGAGGGGCGGGATGAGGGGGAGTAGGGAAAGTAGCCGCAGTGGCTTGTGGGAAACTGAGTGCCCCTGTCCGCAGCTCCCATCGGCCATTGCAGGGCCAGGGCAGGCCCGGCGCTGTTCGGTTGGGCGGGTGCAGCGGAAGTGACATCACAACGGGGCATTGACCAGGGAGCGACGCGGTTGGTCCCGCGCTCCTGTCACTCCAAGTGTTAGCGACGCATCCTGGGACTTGTAGTTCTCAGAGTGCGGCCTCCCGGGGCACGTCGCAGCGCGCCCCGCCCCTATCATAGCCCCGCCCCCCGGCATAGCCGCGCCCAGCGTGTTCTTAGTTCGGAATGGGGCATTTCTACCCTAAGAACAATCTTTTTTATTTGGAAATAACGGCCCTTAGCAGAGCAACAGTGCCGCTCGGTAGTCACCGGCGGTAATGCACGTGTAATTCCGTAGCGCCTCCACAGTGCCGCTCGGTGGTCATTGCCGGTAATGCACGTGTAATTCCGTAGCGCCTCCACAGTGCCGCTCGGTGGTCATTGCCGGTAATGCACGTGTAATTCCGTAGCGCCTCCACAGTGCCGCTCGGTGGTCATTGCGGGTAATGCACGTGTAATTCCATCGCCCCCAGCTGCTGTCCCTGCTCCGCACGCCACGTGGCCCCAGACTTGCCCTTTGACAGCAGGCAAAGTAAGAAGCTCGTTATTTCCAGGCTCCGCGGAGCCCTCTCCCCTCCTGCCCATGGCCCCCTCATCCCGCACTCCAGGCTCCGCACAGCCCTCTCCCCTCCTGCCCCCGGCCCCCTCATCCCGCACTGCAGGCTCCGCGCAGCCCTCTCCCCTCCTGCCCATGGCCCCCTCATCCCGCACTGCAGGCTCCGCACAGCCCTCTCCCCTCCTGCCCCCGGCCCCCTCATCCCGCACTGCAGGCTCTGCGGGGGAGGAGTTTGGGGGGGATCAGACTGCACGGGGGGGAGAGGAGTTTGGGGGGGATCAGACTGCACGTGGGGAGGATCAGACTGCACGGGGCGGGGAGGAGTTTGGGGGGGGATCAGACTGCACGGGGGGGAGGATCAGATTCCACGGGGCGGCGAGGAGTTTGGGGAGGGGTTCAGACTGCACGGGGCGGAGAGGAGTTTGGGGAGGGGATCAGACTACACGGGGCGGAGAGGAGTTTGGGGGGCATCGGACTGCACGGGGTGGGGAGGAGTTTGGGGGGATCAGACTGCACGGGGGGGAGAGGCGTTTGGAGGGATCAGACTGCACGGGGGGGAGAGGAGTTTGGGGGGGATCAGACTGCACGGAGCGGGGAGGAGTTTGGGGGGGATCAGACTGCACGGGGGGGAGGATCAGACTGCACGGGGCGGGGAGGAGTTTGGGGAGGGGTTCAGACTGCACGGGGCGGAGCGCAGTTTGGGGGGGATCAGACTGCACAGGGCGGGGAAGAGTTTGGGGGGGATCGGACTGCACGGGGCGGGGAGGAGTTTGGGGGGGATCAGACTGCACGGGGCGGGGAGGAGTTTGGGGGGGATCAGACTGCACGGGGGGGAGGATCAGACTGCACGGGGGGGAGGAGTTTGGGGGGGATCGGACTGCACGGGGCGGGGAGGAGTTTGGGGGGGATCAGACTGCACGGGGCGGGGAGGAGTTTGGGGGGGATCAGACTGCACGTGGGGAGGATCAGACTGCACGGGGCGGGGAGGAGTTTGGGGGGGGATCAGACTGCACGGGGGGGAGGATCAGATTCCACGGGGCGGCGAGGAGTTTGGGGAGGGGTTCAGACTGCACGGGGCGGAGAGGAGTTTGGGGAGGGGATCAGACTACACGGGGCGGAGAGGAGTTTGGGGGGCATCGGACTGCACGGGGTGGGGAGGAGTTTGGGGGGATCAGACTGCACGGGGGGGAGAGGAGTTTGGGGGGATCAGACTGCACGGAGCGGGGAGGAGTTTGGGGGGATCAGACTGCACGGGGGGGAGAGGAGTTTGGGGGGGATCAGACTGCACGGAGCGGGGAGGAGTTTGGGGGGAGGATCAGACTGCACGGGGCAGGGAGGAGCTTTGGGGGGGATCAGACTGCACCGGGCGGACAGGAGTTTGGGGGGGGGGATCAGACTGCACGGGGCGGAGGGGAGTGTGGGGGGGATCAGACTGCACGGGGGGGAGAGGAGTTTGGGGGGGATCAGACTGCACGGAGCGGGGAGGAGTTTGGGGGGGATCAGACTGCACGGGGGGGAGGATCAGACTGCACGGGGCGGGGAGGAGTTTGGGGAGGGGTTCAGACTGCACGGGGCGGAGCGCAGTTTGGGGGGGATCAGACTGCACAGGGCGGGGAAGAGTTTGGGGGGATCGGACTGCACGGGGCGGGGAGGAGTTTGGGGGGGATCAGACTGCACGGGGCGGGGAGGAGTTTGGGGGGGATCAGACTGCACGGGGGGGAGGAGTTTGGGGGGGATCGGACTGCACGGGGCGGGGAGGAGTTTGGGGGGGGATCAGACTGCACGGGGTGGGGAGGAGTTTGGGGGGATCAGACTGCACGGGGGGGAGGATCAGATTCCACGGGGCGGCGAGGAGTTTGGGGAGGGGTTCAGACTGCACGGGGCGGAGAGGAGTTTGGGGAGGGGATCAGACTACACGGGGCGGAGAGGAGTTTGGGGGGCATCGGACTGCACGGGGTGGGGAGGAGTTTGGGGGGATCAGACTGCACGGGGGGGAGAGGAGTTTGGGGGGATCAGACTGCACGGAGCGGGGAGGAGTTTGGGGGGATCAGACTGCACGGGGGGGAGAGGAGTTTGGGGGGGATCAGACTGCACGGAGCGGGGAGGAGTTTGGGGGGAGGATCAGACTGCACGGGGCAGGGAGGAGCTTTGGGGGGGATCAGACTGCACGGGGCGGACAGGAGTTTGGGGGGGGGATCAGACTGCACGGGGCGGAGGGGAGTGTGGGGGGGATCAGACTGCACGGGGGGGAGAGGAGTTTGGGGGGGATCAGACTGCACGGAGCGGGGAGGAGTTTGGGGGGGATCAGACTGCACGGGGGGGAGGATCAGACTGCACGGGGCGGGGAGGAGTTTGGGGAGGGGTTCAGACTGCACGGGGCGGAGCGCAGTTTGGGGGGGATCAGACTGCACGGGGGGAGAGGAATTTGGGGGGATCGCACTGCACGGGGCGGGGAAGAGTTTGGGGGGATCGGACTGCACGGGGCGGGGAGGAGTTTGTGGGGGATCAGACTGCACGGGGGGGAGGATCAGACTGCACGGGGCGGGGGGAAGTTTGGGGGGATCAGACTGCACGGGAGGGAGTAGTTTGAGGGGGGATCAGACTGCACGGGGTGGGGAGGAGTTTGGGGGGATCAGACTGCACGGGGCGGGGAGGAGTTTGGGGGGGAAGGGTTGCCGCGGAGTCTCCTCTCCCGAGTGGGGGCGGGGCATCAGCTGCGGACGCTGCCGTCTCTGAGGCAGGAGCCCCGCCCAGCAATGGGGAGGGGCCGGATGAGGGGGAGTAGGGAAAGTAGCCGCAGTGGCTTGTGGGAAACTGAGTGCCCCTGTCCGCAGCTCCCATCGGCCATTGCAGGGCCAGGGCAGGCCCGGCGCTGTTCGGTTGGGCGGGTGCAGCGGAAGTGACATCACAACGGGGCATTGACCAGGGAGCGACGCGGTTGGTCCCGCGCTCGTGTCACTCCAAGTGTTAGCGACGCATCCTGGGACTTGTAGTTCTCATAGTGCGGCCTCCCGGGGCACGTCGCAGCGCGCCCCGCCCCTATCATAGCCCCGCCCCCCCGGCATAGCCCCGCCCAGCGTGTTCTTAGTTCGGAATGGGGCATTTCTACCCTAAGAACAATCTTTTTTATTCGGAAATAACGGCCCTTAGCAGAGCAACAGTGCCGCTCGGTAGTCACCGGCGGTAATGCACGTGTAATTCCGTAGCGCCCCCACAGTGCCGCTCGGTGGTCATTGCGGGTAATGCACGTGTAATTCCGTAGCGCCCCCACAGTGCCGCTCGGTGGTCATTGCGGGTAATGCACGTGTAATTCCATCGCCCCCAGCTGCTGTCCCTGCTCCGCACGCCACGTGGCCCCAGTCTTGCCCTTTGACAGCAGGCAAAGTAAGAAGCTCGTTATTTCCAGGCTCCGCGCAGCCCTCTCCCCTCCTGCCCGCGGCCCCCTCATCCCACACACCAGGCTCCGCGCAGCCCTCTCCCCTCCTGCCCCCGGCCCCCTCATCCCACACACCAGGCTCCGCGCCAGGATCCCACACACAAACTTCTCCTCCTTAGACTTTTAGTTGTGGGGAACAAATTCTGGGGAGTCACTTCCACTTGGGGAATCATGTTTCATACTTGACTCTGTTATCCCTACACTAAGGCTGGCCGAGAGACTGTCCCGGACTGATCGTAACAGACTGTTCTGTCCGCGAATGGGCTGAGAGTAAAGGTCGTGTTCGGAATCTGTGGCGCCCAATCTGAGGCTGTCCGAGGTGACTCTTAACGGACTGCTCCGTGCGCCAATGGGCGGTGACTAAAGGCGTGTTCTGGGGCTGCTGGCGGCCAATAGGTTGTCCGGGGTGGATTATAACAGACTCTTCTGTCCGCGAATGGGCTGTGACTAAGGGGCGTGTTCTGAATCAGAGGCACCCAATAGGCTGACCCGGCTGCATCTTAACGGACAGCTCTGTCTGCGAATGCGGTGTGACTAGGGGGAATGACCTGCCACTGCTCTCGACCAATAGGCTGTCCGGGGTGGATCTTAATGGGCTGCTCTGTCCTCGAATTGTCTGTGACTTAGGGGTGGTTCCTGGCTGTGTGCCAGCCAATGGGCTTTCGGAAGACAGCCTTGGCGGAGGATAGTGTCGCCCAATGGGCTGTCAGCAAAGGGGATCCTGCCTCTGGTTCGGCCAATGGGCTGTCGCAGGGGGGCGTTGTCTGACTGGGCGGCCGGCGCCGCCATGACAGGAAGGTCCGAGGAGCGCGCGGGGGCGCGAGCGAATCCTGGGTCCGAGTGCGAAGCTGCCCCGCCCCCAGCCCGCCCCTTGTTGGTGTCTGGCCCGGGGGAGGAGGGGGCGCGAGGGAAGGTGGGGGAGCGGGCTGGGGGTGGGGTGTCTGGCCTGGGGGAGAAGGGGGCGCGAGGGAAGGTGGGGGAGCGGGCTGGGGGTGGGGTGTCTGGACAGGGGTGAGGTGTAGGAGCAGGCTGGGTGTGAGGGGCCGGGGGGGGTGCTCGGCACTGGGGGGGGCAGGAGGGGGTGAGGGGCCGGGGGGGTGCTCGGCACTGGGGGGGGCAGGAGGGGGTGAGGGGCCGGGGGGGTGCTCGGCACTGGGGGGGGCAGGAGGGGGTGAGGGGCCGGGGGGGTGCTCGGCACTGGGGGGGCAGGAGGGGGTGAGGGGCCGGGGGGGTGCTCGGCACTGGGGGGGCAGGAGGGAGGGGGAGGGGCCGGGGGGGGCCTTGGCACTGGGGGGGGCAGGAGGGGACAGGGCGCGGGAGAGCGCAGGCGCGGGCGGCGCTGGCTGAGCGGGAAACTCCCGGGACGCTCGCGCCCACGAGGCGGGCGGGAAAACGCTGCGGGGGGGCGCTGAGGGGCGGAGCCTGGGGGGCGGGGCGGGAGCTGGCAGTGACGTGGAGCCCCCCCCCCGCCTGCTTCTCTCCGGGCCCCAGGCTGGACATCGGCGGGGCGGCCCCTGGCGGAGGTGGGGGGGCGATTTCTGCCCCCCCCCCGGCGCTGCTGCCTCCCCGGGGAGCAGCGCCCCTGTGACCCCCCCCCCCCACGTGGTGGCGGGCGCGGGAGCTGACCCGGGCTCCAGTCACGTGGGTGTCTCGGGGAGGGGGGGCTGCGGGCCACCGGGGCCCGGGAGTGTCACGTGCCCCTTCCCCCCGCCGGGGAGCCGCGCGCCCTCGAGGGGTGGTTCCCGCGGGCGGGGCACGCACAGAACGTGTCCCGCACGCGGGGGGGCGGGGCGGCCTGAGCCCTGCTCCCCGCGCTGCTCGCTGTCTGGGGGCGGGGCCGGGTGCCCGCTGAATCCCCCCTGTGCCCGGGGGGGGGGGCAGTTCGGCGGGGGGCGCTGTGGGGGGGGATGCTCTGGCCCTGGCTGCCCGCAGTGCTGCCCAGTGCCCGGCTGTGCCTCCTGCAGAGGCCGAGAGCGTCCTGGGTGGGGGCGTGTGGGGAGAGGGGGGAGTGGCTGAGAATTGGGGGGCAAACAGGTGACAGACAAACCAACCGACAGAAAAGCCTCCCTGCCTGGCCCCCAGCTGAGCGGAGAAACGTCCCCCTGGCGCCAGAGCACTGCAGGGCCCAGCCTAGTCGCTTTGTGCGCTCCAGCCCCACGGCGTGGGGAGGGGGCGACGGTGGAGGAGCCCCAAGCACCCAGGCCTTAGGTTCCCCACCCGCCTTCTAAGCACTGAGCATTTTAGGCCTGGCTGGACTAGAGAAGGGGGCACCAGGGGAGTTGCCGCTGAAGGCGCGCGGCCGCGCACAAACACCCCTCTGCCGCCCACCTCCCTTGCGGAGCCTTGCAGCGGCACTCGCCTTCCTGCTGGCCGGGGAATGGCGCGGTTGTTTTCCTGATCTGGTGGAGGGCGGCTGCCCCGTTGTGTCCCTGCTGGGGCAGCCTCGCCCCACCTCCAGCTGCGATTGGGGCTTCTGTTTGTTTCTGTTCATACAGTTTGCTGCAGTTTTCCATCCCCGAGGACCTGCGTGAAGCTGGTCCGACCAGAGATACGGGGATCGATTTTTAAGAGTAAGAGGTTTTGTTTTTAAAGCAGGGGTGAGGAACCTAATACCCCAGCTCACGTGAGTGTGGCCCTCGAGACTCAAGGTTCCCACACTAACGCTCTAGCTCCCCTCCAGATTGGTGATAGAAATGTAGCCGTGTTAGCCTGGGGTAGTTGAAGCAAAATGCAGGACAATGTAGCACTTTAAAGACTAACAAGATGGTTTATTAGATGATGAGCTTTCGTGGGCCAGACCCACTTCCTCAGATCAAATAGTGGAAGAAAGTAGTCACAACCGTATATACCAAAGGATACAATTAAAAAAAAGAACAAATATGAAAAGGACAAATCACATTGCAGAACAGGAGGGGGATGCGGTGGGGGGGAGGGGGAAGGAAGGTAAGTGTCTGTGAATTGATGATATTAGAGGTAGGGAGAGTGGGATGTTTGTGAGTTAATGGTATTAGAGGTGATAATTGGGGAAACTATCTTGGTAATGGGTGAGATAACAAACATTTGAACTAAGTCCTTGTTGGAAAGTGTCGAATTTTAACATGAATGACAGTTCAGAGGATTCCCTTTCAAGTGCAGATGTAAGTAAAAGGTCTTTGTAGCAGAATGCAGGTGGTCAAGTCATTGAGAGAGTGTCCTTTCTGGTTAAAATGGCAAGAAACTGTTTTCTCTTTGTGATCTTGTCTGATATCTGTTTTGTGGGCATTAATCCTTTGGCGAAGTGTCTGAGATGTTTGTCCAATGTACATAGCAGACGGACACTTTCGGCACACGATAGCATAGATTATATCTCTGGATGCGCAGGAATATGTGTTCTTGATCTTATAACTCACTTGGTTGGGTCCAATAATGGTATCAGCAGAATGAATATGTGGACAAAGCTGGCAACGGGGTTTGTTGCAAGGGAAGGTACCAGGGTTGGTATTAGTGTGGTATGTCCTGTGGTGGTTGGTAAGAATGATCTTGAGGTTAGGTGGTTGTCTATAGGAGACTATGGGTCTGTCTCCCAGAGCCTCTTTGAGTATGGTATCCTGTTCCAATATAGGCTGTAGTTTATTGATAATGTGTTGGACAGGTTTAAGTTGGGGGTTGTAGGTGATGACAAGTGGTGTTCTATTGTTGGTTTTCTTGGGTCTGTCTTGAAGTAGATGGTTTCTAGGTATTCGTCTGGCTCTTTCAATTTGCTTTTTTATTTCTCTGGGTGGCCAGATTGGAGCAGACAAATTCTGCTAGCCTGCCCCGCCCCGCCCCCCGCCCCCCCCTCCTCACAAGGGAAGCCTTGTGTGCGAGGGGAATGTGGGAAGCCTCTTCCTCCTTCTCAGTTGGGGCATGTGTTAATGCGGATGGTGGGGTTTGGGATTTTTTTTTCTTCACACTTGTGTGTAGGGTTGCCAGGTGTCTAGCACTGAGCCAGACAGCCCGGTAGTTGCACTTTTTGTCCGGTAAATAAATTTAGAAAATACCGGACATACAAAATGTCCAGTATTTTCTGCTTTTCCTCTGTGCCCAGCAGAAATAAGCCGGGGCGGGGAGATTGGCTGACTAATTAAAGGGGTCACAACTGGATTTTGCTCAACAAAAATGTTCCTGGTGGGGTTTTTTTGTTTGGTTGGCTTCTTTCCCTCAACAAAAATTTTCCTGGCGCCTTTTTTTTTTTTTTTTTTTTTGCTGAAACCATCTGGCAACCCTACTAGTGTGTGCCTTCTGCCCCCCCAATAAGGTTCCCCACCCCGTCTGAAAGCGAGAGTTGGGAGAACAGGTTACCTTGCGTTCCTGTGTCCTTATAAGGAAGTTGAAGGCTACTATAAAATCCCCCCTCATGGTCTCCTCTTCAGACTAAAGAAACCTAAATCCCTCAGCCTCTTCATAGAGCAATTGCTCCAGCCCCCTAATCGTTTTGGTTGTCCTCTGCTGGACCCTCTCCAATGTGTCCACATCCCTTCTGTAGTGGGGGGCCCAGAACTGGACACAGTACTCCAGATGTGGCCCCACCAAAGCCGAATAAAGGGGAATAATGACATCTCTGGATCTACTGGCAATGCTCCTCTTAATGCAACCTAATATGCCATTAGCCTTCTTGGCTACAAGGGCACACTGTTGACTCATCTCCAGCTTCTCATCCACTGTAACCCCCAGGTCCTGTCTGCAGAACTACTACTTAACTGGTTGGTCCCCAGCTTGTAACTATGCTTGGGATTCTTCCATCCCAAGTGCAGGACTGTACACTTGTCCTTGTTGAACCTCATCAGATTTCTTGTGGCCCAATCCTCCAATTTGTCTAAGTCATTCTGGACCCTATCTCCGCCCTTAGGCATCTTTTAGCCTTTTTGTTCTATTATTGTTTTTCTATTTGGTACTAGAAAATCAAACTTTCCTCCTGCTTGGGCCTCAAGTTTCACTCCAGCAGCCCTTCCACAAGTAGAATCGTCTGCAAAATAAAATGTCAGGGCTACCGTCATTAAGGTGCTTGTCCCTGTAAGGACATGTGACTGAACTGGTTGTTCAGAAGGTTTCTGGTGAATTGGTTTATGCACAGGTATGCCTCCCGTTCTTCTTTAACCACCGCAGTCTCTTGTTTTTGTCCGGAAGCAAATTCTCTGCCAAGCCACCTTTTTTCCCTTTCATGTAATTGTCTGCTCTTTCGTTCGGTGTGGTAGACTTGTTCTAGTGTGGCATTAGACAACCGAGCCATAGAAAAGTCTGCCTTGGTACCACTGAGTACCGGCCCAGACCAAAGTAGCTTTCAGACACCTTAAGAGAGTCTTGATTTGCAATTCTCCCCTTTCTTCTCCTTGGATTTTCAACTAGGAAAGTGTGCTAATCATCTGCTTTTGCGGAAAAACTTGCCAGCTGTCTACACTGGCCGCTTGAATTTCCGCAAAAGCACTGACGATCTCATGTAAGATTGTCAGTGCTTCTGCGGGAATACTATGCTGCTCCCGTTCGGGCAAAAGTCTTTTTCCGAAAGACTTCTGCGCAAAAGGGCCAGTGTAGACAGCAGAGAGTTCTTTTCCGCAAAAAAGCCCCGATGGCGAAAATGGCGATTGGGGCTTTTTTGCAGAAAAGCGCGTCTAGATTGGCCACGGACGCTTTTCCGTAAAAAGTTTACATACCCAGTATCTTGTGAAGAACTTGTCACCTCAGCACAGGGTCCCGGGGCAGGCTTTACCATAAGGGACCCGGAGAGATCATCTAGGCCAGCTGGAGGGGGCAGGGGAGGGGAGGGGAGGGGAGGGGAGAGGAGAGGAGAGGAGAGGAGAGGAGAGGAGGTTGGCCACTGAAAATGTTGCAGTATTAATTTTCCTTTTATTTGACTTCATATCAAACAAATATTTACAGTTTAAATGACCTTGTTAATTCTCCCTTGTGTTAGTACTCTTTCTTCCAGAACGTTTTAAAAACACAGACGAGACATGTCTTCGCCTGGGTGGCAGGCATCCGAAGAAGGGCACGTGACCTCGATCTTGGAGCACGAGACAAAACTCACTCCGCTCCTGGAGGGGAAATGTTAGAGGCAACACTGGGCTCCAGTGAGCAGCAGCCAGGTGACGCACGTGTCTGTCCTTTCCACACATCTAGGGTGGCCTAGCTCCTAACCGTTCTCTGTCTCTTTTTCGGTCCCTGTAGACTTGGAGGAGATGAGAGGCTGGCCATGTGGTGGCAGAGACCGAAAGGAGCCACCCTCCCGAGACCCTGCCGGCAGATGGAAACCAGACAGCGATCTATGGAAGAAGAGCAAATAGCAATTGGCTCAAGGTAAGTATCGAGGGAGGGCCGCACAGACGTTTGCGAGCGTGGTACGGGTCCCTGAGAAAAGGCCCTCTGGCTCGTGGTGGAAGAACTTGAAAATACGAAGTACAAAAGTCACAGTGTTGTACTTAAAAGAAGTACTCGGGATCTTTTTCAGAGGGATAAGGCAACACGCCACATTTATTGATCACACACACACACACATTAATTTATTTATATATATATATATGTTTATTTATTTACCACATGCATATGATAAGTATTGATTATTCTGTGTCACTCACGCACTCACTCTCTCACACACACACACACACACACACGTGCACAAGCACACTCCGTCTTGCTGTTGTTACCAACTTGTTGCTCCCCTTAACTTCACTGGCCAGGTGAGTTAGATGGGGGAGGGGTGGAGCCGGACTTCTGCTGATCCGGATCGATGCTCCGATGGTGACAAGATGAGACCCGGAGTCCTCTGCAAGACAACTCACTTTTATAGCAGCTTCCCTCTTATGCAAATATATCCCAGATTCAAAATCTGGGTCTGTGTCCTTTGGTCCCTTTGTGGGTGCTGTCTGTTAAGAGAGGGTGTTTTCCAAAGAAGGTGCTTGCTTCTAATCCCCAAGGCCTTCAATATGTCTGCTCTTCTTTCTTGAGCCCTCTTGACACCTTGGGTCTGGCTTCTACCCCCTTTTCAACTGGTGTAGCTCTCTGGAGGTGCTTGGCTCCCAAGTGTTACTCATTCACACCTCGTTCATTCAACTGGGCAATTGATTACAGAGTGGGGGGAGAGAGTGGGGGAAAGATCTTATTCTACTCCTAGCAAATGACATTTTTACCTCTTTAACTATATACTCTGTATTAGAACCCTATGTAGAAAACTAAGTTACAAGGTTATATGGATTCAAGTTCTAATACAAAGTGACAAGGTCATATGGATTAATACAAAGTTACAAGGTTATATGGAGAGGCACAGTGTCAAGTCATATGAAGTACATAGGTTTATCTACAACAGAAACTGAACACCGATTTTTGTATTTTTAAAAATGTCATTAATCCCCCCCCCCCGCCACCCTCCCCGAATCTCCTGGCTGGCGATACTTAACGTGTCTAGGATCATACGGAAAACTAAGTGAGTAGGCTGCCAATTGACCTAGCGTCACGCATGCCGAGAGTTGGCAAAACTGGGATTGAAATAAAGACTTGGTCTCCCAGCAGCACCGAGGAGCCCCAGCCATGGATTAGGGCCTCGTGGGAATAGTTGTCTCCTAATTGATCTAATCTTTGGCTTTTGAGTTTGATATTATTGGTGAGTCCTTCTAGGCGACTGTTACTCGGCGTGCATGCGTGCGCACGTAAGTATGAGTGCAAGTGTGTGCGTCCGCAAGTGTCCATTTGCGTGTGTGTGCACGTGCCTGCGTGCGGGCAGATTGAGCAGATGCGTGTGTGGGCATCTGAGCGAGGGCACGAGTGGGCGCCCAGGCGTGTTAATCTGTTAATTCGCGTTTGTGAGTGTGTACACTCATCCCTGCGTGTGAGCATTTGGCAGGGTGAGTGGCTGTTGCACGGGCGTGTGCGTCTGACGTGTGCCAGTCAGACGGTGCCCTGGCAGCAGTAGCTCCTGGAAAGCGACACCCCTCCCCTCCCATCTGGAGCATGCAACTGGGATGAGAGGGGCAGGGAAGAGTAGCACTGCTGCAGCGCGTTTCAGCACGAGGCCCTAACTGCCGCGCGGTAGCTGCTCCTTTTGTATCCGACGTGGGGCAACAAGGAGCGGCCTCGCATCATGCCGGCGCCACGTGCGTTCAGTCCCACGGACCGGAAGTGACGTTTGCTCGGTCCACAGCCTGACAGCAACCGACTGGGAACCGTGACCGGAAGGTGCCCAGGTACGAGCGCTCAGCTGGTGCCAGGTCAGCGGGTGGTAGGCAGGAGACACGGGGCCAGGCGGGACGGGTTCAGACACGGGGTGCCTGGCTGGGACAGCGACTGGGGTTGGAGGTTTCCTGCGGCGGTGCAGCCAGCGTAGGCCACCAGCTCCCGTGGTACGTGGGGCAGAGGAAGGACAGCAGAGCGGAGGCTGGAACCGCTCCGACAAGGCACCACTCTGCTTATGGTTGCCAGGTGTCCGGTTTTGAACTGGACGGTCCAGGCTTTCAGCTTTTTCTTCGGGGAAACAAATTGAGAAAATATAAATGCCCGCGAAAGCGGCAAGGAGTTCTGTGCCACAGGACTCCTCGCTGCTTTTGCAGATTCAGACTAACGCGGCTACTCCTCTGATAAATGTCTGGTATTTTCTAAATCAGATGGAATGCAGATTGTGATGTCATGTCAGGCGTGTCTGGTATTTTGGTGAAACCATCTGGCAACCCTAGCTCTGCTCCTTGCTTGGCCGGGGTGGCGCCCTGCCTCTGTGGCAGGCCCTGACGTCACAGGGAGCGTGTTCCCCAGGAAATCCGGGCAGTGCAGCGGCTTCCGGTCCGCGCCACCCGGCCCCAAGGGAGAGGCGGCGGGAGGCGGCAGCGAGGTCAGAGCGTGACGCTGCCCCGCCCGGATCTCAGCCCTTGGGCGCCCCAGTGTGCACCCCGCCCGGCCGGGCCGCTCCCCTGTAGCTCCGCCCCCAGCGCTGCGCCCGCTGCCTCGTGGCCCGGCTCGGTGCGAAGCTGCCACTGCCGGCTACGAACAGCAGCGCACTGCTAGTGACGTCATTGCCCTGGCGCGGTGCATGCAAATGATGGAACGCGGGGCACGTTTTATGTGGGGCACACAGACGGGTCCCAGGCTCCGTCATTAATGGCAGGGGCGTGGCCTGGTCTGGGGGCGGGGCCACTGACCGGCAGGAACTCAGCTGGGACACAGAAGTGAGCGGCAGAAAACTCCTCGGGGTCTCCGGAAAATCCTCGCGCGGCCCCTCTGGGCTTGTGAACGGGACGCAGCAGAGGCAGCCGCCCCTCCTCCCCCCCCACCCGCCTCACGCTCCCCGCTGCACTTTCGAAGGCAACAGCAGCATCAGCCTGTCCCGCTGCCAGTCCCCACACAAGCCGGCTGGGAAATTTGGTGTTGGGGGGAGCAGACTGCATGGGGGGGAGAGGAGTTTGGTGGTGGTGGGGGATCAGACTGCATGGGGCGGGGAGGAGTTTGGGGGGTAGGGGATCAGACTGCACGGGGGGAGGAGTTTGGGGGGGATCAGACTGCACGGGGGGAGTTTTGTGGGGGGTAGGAGATCAGACTGCACGGGCGAGGAGTTTGGGGGGGATCAGACTGCACGGGGGGAGGAGTTTTGTGGGGGGTAGGAGATCAGACTGCACGGGGGGAGGAGTTTGGGGGGAGCAGACTGCACGGGGGGAGGAGGAGTTTGGGGGGGGAGCAGACTGCACGGGGCGGAGAGGAGTTTGGTGGTGAGGGGGAGCAGACTGCACGGGGCGGAGAGGAGTTTGGTGGGGGGGATCAGACTGCACGGGGCGGAGAGGAGTTTGGTGGGGGGGATCAGACTGCACGGGGCGGAGAGGAGTTTGGTGGGGGGGATCAGACTGCACGGGGCGGAGAGGAGTTTGGTGGGGGGGATCAGACTGCACGGGGCGGAGAGGAGTTGGGGGGAGCAGACTGCACGGGGTGGGGAGCAGTTTGGGGGGGGATCAGACTGCACGGGGTGGGGAGCAGTTTGGAGGGGGATCAGACTGCACGGGGCGGGGAGGAGTTGGGGGGAGCAGACTGCACGGGGCGGGGAGGAGTTGGGGGGAGCAGACTGCACGGGGCGGGGAGGAGTTTGGGGGGGAGCAGACTGCACGGGGCGGAGAGCAGTTTGGGGGGGGAGCAGACTGCACGGGGCGGAGAGGAGTTTGGTGGGGGGGGAGCGGACTGCACGGGGGGGAGGAGCTTGGGGGGGATCGGACTGCACGGGGCGGGGAGGACTTTGGGAGGGGATCGGACTGCACGGGGCGGAGAGGAGGTTGGGGGGGATCGGACTGCACGCGGCGGAGAGAAATTTTGGGGGTGATCAGTCTGCAGGAGGCGGGGAGGAGTTTGGGGAGGGGAGCAGACTGCACGGGGTGGGGAGGAGTTTGGGGGGATCAGACTGCACGGGGGGGAGGATCAGATTCCACGGGGCGGCGAGGAGTTTGGGGAGGGGTTCAGACTGCACGGGGCGGAGAGGAGTTTGGGGAGGGGATCAGACTACACGGGGCGGAGAGGAGTTTGGGGGGGATCGGACTGCACGGGGCGGGGAGGAGTTTGGGGGGGGATCAGACTGCACGGGGTGGGGAGGAGTTTGGGGGGATCAGACTGCACGGGGGGGAGGATCAGATTCCACGGGGCGGCGAGGAGTTTGGGGAGGGGTTCAGACTGCACGGGGCGGAGAGGAGTTTGGGGAGGGGATCAGACTACACGGGGCGGAGAGGAGTTTGGGGGGCATCGGACTGCACGGGGTGGGGAGGAGTTTGGGGGGATCAGACTGCACGGGGGGGAGAGGAGTTTGGGGGGATCAGACTGCACGGAGCGGGGAGGAGTTTGGGGGGATCAGACTGCACGGGGGGAGAGGAGTTTGGGGGGGATCAGACTGCACGGAGCGGGGAGGAGTTTGGGGGGAGGATCAGACTGCACGGGGCAGGGAGGAGCTTTGGGGGGGATCAGACTGCACGGGGCGGACAGGAGTTTGGGGGGGGGATCAGACTGCACGGGGCGGAGGGGAGTGTGGGGGGGATCAGACTGCACGGGGGGGAGAGGAGTTTGGGGGGGATCAGACTGCACGGAGCGGGGAGGAGTTTGGGGGGGATCAGACTGCACGGGGGGGAGGATCAGACTGCACGGGGCGGGGAGGAGTTTGGGGAGGGGTTCAGACTGCACGGGGCGGAGCGCAGTTTGGGGGGGATCAGACTGCACGGGGGGAGAGGAATTTGGGGGGATCGCACTGCACGGGGCGGGGAAGAGTTTGGGGGGATCGGACTGCACGGGGCGGGGAGGAGTTTGGGGGGGATCAGACTGCACGGGGGGGAGGATCAGACTGCACGGGGCGGGGGGAAGTTTGGGGGGATCAGACTGCACGGGAGGGAGTAGTTTGAGGGGGGATCAGACTGCACGGGGTGGGGAGGAGTTTGGGGGGATCAGACTGCACGGGGCGGGGAGGAGTTTGGGGGGGAAGGGTTGCCGCGGAGTCTCCTCTCCCGAGTGGGGGCGGGGCATCAGCTGCGGACGCTGCCGTCTCTGAGGCAGGAGCCCCGCCCAGCAATGGGGAGGGGCCGGATGAGGGGGAGTAGGGAAAGTAGCCGCAGTGGCTTGTGGGAAACTGAGTGCCCCTGTCCGCAGCTCCCATCGGCCATTGCAGGGCCAGGGCAGGCCCGGCGCTGTTCGGTTGGGCGGGTGCAGCGGAAGTGACATCACAACGGGGCATTGACCAGGGAGCGACGCGGTTGGTCCCGCGCTCGTGTCACTCCAAGTGTTAGCGACGCATCCTGGGACTTGTAGCTCTCATAGTGCGGCCTCCCGGGGCACGTCGCAGCGCGCCCCGCCCCTATCATAGCCCCGCCCCCCCGGCATAGCCCCGCCCAGCGTGTTCTTAGTTCGGAATGGGGCATTTCTACCCTAAGAACAATCTTTTTTATTCGGAAATAACGGCCCTTAGCAGAGCAACAGTGCCGCTCGGTAGTCACCGGCGGTAATGCACGTGTAATTCCGTAGCGCCCCCACAGTGCCGCTCGGTGGTCATTGCGGGTAATGCACGTGTAATTCCGTAGCGCCCCCACAGTGCCGCTCGGTGGTCATTGCGGGTAATGCACGTGTAATTCCATCGCCCCCAGCTGCTGTCCCTGCTCCGCACGCCACGTGGCCCCAGTCTTGCCCTTTGACAGCAGGCAAAGTAAGAAGCTCGTTATTTCCAGGCTCCGCGCAGCCCTCTCCCCTCCTGCCCGCGGCCCCCTCATCCCACACACCAGGCTCCGCGCAGCCCTCTCCCCTCCTGCCCCCGGCCCCCTCATCCCACACACCAGGCTCCGCGCCAGGATCCCACACACAAACTTCTCCTCCTTAGACTTTTAGTTGTGGGGAACAAATTCTGGGGAGTCACTTCCACTTGGGGAATCATGTTTCATACTTGACTATGTTATCCCTACACTAAGGCTGGCCGAGAGACTGTCCCGGACTGATCGTAACAGACTGTTCTGTCCGCGAATGGGCTGAGAGTAAAGGTCGTGTTCGGAATCTGTGGCGCCCAATCTGAGGCTGTCCGAGGTGACTCTTAACGGACTGCTCCGTGCGCCAATGGGCGGTGACTAAAGGCGTGTTCTGGGGCTGCTGGCGGCCAATAGGTTGTCCGGGGTGGATTATAACAGACTCTTCTGTCCGCGAATGGGCTGTGACTAAGGGGCGTGTTCTGAATCAGAGGCACCCAATAGGCTGACCCGGCTGCATCTTAACGGACAGCTCTGTCTGCGAATGCGGTGTGACTAGGGGGAATGACCTGCCACTGCTCTCGACCAATAGGCTGTCCGGGGTGGATCTTAATGGGCTGCTCTGTCCTCGAATTGTCTGTGACTTAGGGGTGGTTCCTGGCTGTGTGCCAGCCAATGGGCTTTCGGAAGACAGCCTTGGCGGAGGATAGTGTCGCCCAATGGGCTGTCAGCAAAGGGGATCCTGCCTCTGGTTCGGCCAATGGGCTGTCGCAGGGGGGCGTTGTCTGACTGGGCGGCCGGCGCCGCCATGACAGGAAGGTCCGAGGAGCGCGCGGGGGCGCGAGCGAATCCTGGGTCCGAGTGCGAAGCTGCCCCGCCCCCAGCCCGCCCCTTGTTGGTGTCTGGCCCGGGGGAGGAGGGGGCGCGAGGGAAGGTGGGGGAGCGGGCTGGGGGTGGGGTGTCTGGCCTGGGGGAGAAGGGGGCGCGAGGGAAGGTGGGGGAGCGGGCTGGGGGTGGGGTGTCTGGACAGGGGTGAGGTGTAGGAGCAGGCTGGGTGTGAGGGGCCGGGGGGGGTGCTCGGCACTGGGGGGGGCAGGAGGGGGTGAGGGGCCGGGGGGGTGCTCGGCACTGGGGGGGGCAGGAGGGGGTGAGGGGCCGGGGGGGTGCTCGGCACTGGGGGGGGCAGGAGGGGGTGAGGGGCCGGGGGGGTGCTCGGCACTGGGGGGGCAGGAGGGGGTGAGGGGCCGGGGGGGTGCTCGGCACTGGGGGGGCAGGAGGGAGGGGGAGGGGCCGGGGGGGGCCTTGGCACTGGGGGGGGCAGGAGGGGACAGGGCGCGGGAGAGCGCAGGCGCGGGCGGCGCTGGCTGAGCGGGAAACTCCCGGGACGCTCGCGCCCACGAGGCGGGCGGGAAAACGCTGCGGGGGGGCGCTGAGGGGCGGAGCCTGGGGGGCGGGGCGGGAGCTGGCAGTGACGTGGAGCCCCCCCCCCGCCTGCTTCTCTCCGGGCCCCAGGCTGGACATCGGCGGGGCGGCCCCTGGCGGAGGTGGGGGGGGCGATTTCTGCCCCCCCCCCCGGCGCTGCTGCCTCCCCGGGGAGCAGCGCCCCTGTGACCCCCCCCCCCCACGTGGTGGCGGGCGCGGGAGCTGACCCGGGCTCCAGTCACGTGGGTGTCTCGGGGAGGGGGGGCTGCGGGCCACCGGGGCCCGGGAGTGTCACGTGCCCCTTCCCCCCGCCGGGGAGCCGCGCGCCCTCGAGGGGTGGTTCCCGCGGGCGGGGCACGCACAGAACGTGTCCCGCACGCGGGGGGGCGGGGCGGCCTGAGCCCTGCTCCCCGCGCTGCTCGCTGTCTGGGGGCGGGGCCGGGTGCCCGCTGAATCCCCCCTGTGCCCGGGGGGGGGGCAGTTCGGCGGGGGGCGCTGTGGGGGGGGATGCTCTGGCCCTGGCTGCCCGCAGTGCTGCCCAGTGCCCGGCTGTGCCTCCTGCAGAGGCCGAGAGCGTCCTGGGTGGGGGCGTGTGGGGAGAGGGGGGAGTGGCTGAGAATTGGGGGGCAAACAGGTGACAGACAAACCAACCGACAGAAAAGCCTCCCTGCCTGGCCCCCAGCTGAGCGGAGAAACGTCCCCCTGGCGCCAGAGCACTGCAGGGCCCAGCCTAGTCGCTTTGTGCGCTCCAGCCCCACGGCGTGGGGAGGGGGCGACGGTGGAGGAGCCCCAAGCACCCAGGCCTTAGGTTCCCCACCCGCCTTCTAAGCACTGAGCATTTTAGGCCTGGCTGGACTAGAGAAGGGGGCACCAGGGGAGTTGCCGCTGAAGGCGCGCGGCCGCGCACAAACACCCCTCTGCCGCCCACCTCCCTTGCGGAGCCTTGCAGCGGCACTCGCCTTCCTGCTGGCCGGGGAATGGCGCGGTTGTTTTCCTGATCTGGTGGAGGGCGGCTGCCCCGTTGTGTCCCTGCTGGGGCAGCCTCGCCCCACCTCCAGCTGCGATTGGGGCTTCTGTTTGTTTCTGTTCATACAGTTTGCTGCAGTTTTCCATCCCCGAGGACCTGCGTGAAGCTGGTCCGACCAGAGATACGGGGATCGATTTTTAAGAGTAAGAGGTTTTGTTTTTAAAGCAGGGGTGAGGAACCTAATACCCCAGCTCACGTGAGTGTGGCCCTCGAGACTCAAGGTTCCCACACTAACGCTCTAGCTCCCCTCCAGATTGGTGATAGAAATGTAGCCGTGTTAGCCTGGGGTAGTTGAAGCAAAATGCAGGACAATGTAGCACTTTAAAGACTAACAAGATGGTTTATTAGATGATGAGCTTTCGTGGGCCAGACCCACTTCCTCAGATCAAATAGTGGAAGAAAGTAGTCACAACCGTATATACCAAAGGATACAATTAAAAAAAAGAACAAATATGAAAAGGACAAATCACATTGCAGAACAGGAGGGGGATGCGGTGGGGGGGAGGGGGAAGGAAGGTAAGTGTCTGTGAATTGATGATATTAGAGGTAGGGAGAGTGGGATGTTTGTGAGTTAATGGTATTAGAGGTGATAATTGGGGAAACTATCTTGGTAATGGGTGAGATAACAAACATTTGAACTAAGTCCTTGTTGGAAAGTGTCGAATTTTAACATGAATGACAGTTCAGAGGATTCCCTTTCAAGTGCAGATGTAAGTAAAAGGTCTTTGTAGCAGAATGCAGGTGGTCAAGTCATTGAGAGAGTGTCCTTTCTGGTTAAAATGGCAAGAAACTGTTTTCTCTTTGTGATCTTGTCTGATATCTGTTTTGTGGGCATTAATCCTTTGGCGAAGTGTCTGAGATGTTTGTCCAATGTACATAGCAGACGGACACTTTCGGCACACGATAGCATAGATTATATCTCTGGATGCGCAGGAATATGTGTTCTTGATCTTATAACTCACTTGGTTGGGTCCAATAATGGTATCAGCAGAATGAATATGTGGACAAAGCTGGCAACGGGGTTTGTTGCAAGGGAAGGTACCAGGGTTGGTATTAGTGTGGTATGTCCTGTGGTGGTTGGTAAGAATGATCTTGAGGTTAGGTGGTTGTCTATAGGAGACTATGGGTCTGTCTCCCAGAGCCTCTTTGAGTATGGTATCCTGTTCCAATATAGGCTGTAGTTTATTGATAATGTGTTGGACAGGTTTAAGTTGGGGGTTGTAGGTGATGACAAGTGGTGTTCTATTGTTGGTTTTCTTGGGTCTGTCTTGAAGTAGATGGTTTCTAGGTATTCGTCTGGCTCTTTCAATTTGCTTTTTTATTTCTCTGGGTGGCCAGATTGGAGCAGACAAATTCTGCTAGCCTGCCCCGCCCCGCCCCCCGCCCCCCCCTCCTCACAAGGGAAGCCTTGTGTGCGAGGGGAATGTGGGAAGCCTCTTCCTCCTTCTCAGTTGGGGCATGTGTTAATGCGGATGGTGGGGTTTGGGATTTTTTTTTCTTCACACTTGTGTGTAGGGTTGCCAGGTGTCTAGCACTGAGCCAGACAGCCCGGTAGTTGCACTTTTTGTCCGGTAAATAAATTTAGAAAATACCGGACATACAAAATGTCCAGTATTTTCTGCTTTTCCTCTGTGCCCAGCAGAAATAAGCCGGGGCGGGGAGATTGGCTGACTAATTAAAGGGGTCACAACTGGATTTTGCTCAACAAAAATGTTCCTGGTGGGGTTTTTTTGTTTGGTTGGCTTCTTTCCCTCAACAAAAATTTTCCTGGCGCCTTTTTTTTTTTTTTTTTTTTTTTTTTTTTTTGCTGAAACCATCTGGCAACCCTACTAGTGTGTGCCTTCTGCCCCCCCAATAAGGTTCCCCACCCCGTCTGAAAGCGAGAGTTGGGAGAACAGGTTACCTTGCGTTCCTGTGTCCTTATAAGGAAGTTGAAGGCTACTATAAAATCCCCCCTCATGGTCTCCTCTTCAGACTAAAGAAACCTAAATCCCTCAGCCTCTTCATAGAGCAATTGCTCCAGCCCCCTAATCGTTTTGGTTGTCCTCTGCTGGACCCTCTCCAATGTGTCCACATCCCTTCTGTAGTGGGGGGCCCAGAACTGGACACAGTACTCCAGATGTGGCCCCACCAAAGCCGAATAAAGGGGAATAATGACATCTCTGGATCTACTGGCAATGCTCCTCTTAATGCAACCTAATATGCCATTAGCCTTCTTGGCTACAAGGGCACACTGTTGACTCATCTCCAGCTTCTCATCCACTGTAACCCCCAGGTCCTGTCTGCAGAACTACTACTTAACTGGTTGGTCCCCAGCTTGTAACTATGCTTGGGATTCTTCCATCCCAAGTGCAGGACTGTACACTTGTCCTTGTTGAACCTCATCAGATTTCTTGTGGCCCAATCCTCCAATTTGTCTAAGTCATTCTGGACCCTATCTCCGCCCTTAGGCATCTTTTAGCCTTTTTGTTCTATTATTGTTTTTCTATTTGGTACTAGAAAATCAAACTTTCCTCCTGCTTGGGCCTCAAGTTTCACTCCAGCAGCCCTTCCACAAGTAGAATCGTCTGCAAAATAAAATGTCAGGGCTACCGTCATTAAGGTGCTTGTCCCTGTAAGGACATGTGACTGAACTGGTTGTTCAGAAGGTTTCTGGTGAATTGGTTTATGCACAGGTATGCCTCCCGTTCTTCTTTAACCACCGCAGTCTCTTGTTTTTGTCCGGAAGCAAATTCTCTGCCAAGCCACCTTTTTTCCCTTTCATGTAATTGTCTGCTCTTTCGTTCGGTGTGGTAGACTTGTTCTAGTGTGGCATTAGACAACCGAGCCATAGAAAAGTCTGCCTTGGTACCACTGAGTACCGGCCCAGACCAAAGTAGCTTTCAGACACCTTAAGAGAGTCTTGATTTGCAATTCTCCCCTTTCTTCTCCTTGGATTTTCAACTAGGAAAGTGTGCTAATCATCTGCTTTTGCGGAAAAACTTGCCAGCTGTCTACACTGGCCGCTTGAATTTCCGCAAAAGCACTGACGATCTCATGTAAGATTGTCAGTGCTTCTGCGGGAATACTATGCTGCTCCCGTTCGGGCAAAAGTCTTTTTCCGAAAGACTTCTGCGCAAAAGGGCCAGTGTAGACAGCAGAGAGTTCTTTTCCGCAAAAAAGCCCCGATGGCGAAAATGGCGATTGGGGCTTTTTTGCAGAAAAGCGCGTCTAGATTGGCCACGGACGCTTTTCCGTAAAAAGTTTACATACCCAGTATCTTGTGAAGAACTTGTCACCTCAGCACAGGGTCCCGGGGCAGGCTTTACCATAAGGGACCCGGAGAGATCATCTAGGCCAGCTGGAGGGGGCAGGGGAGGGGAGGGGAGGGGAGGGGAGGGGAGAGGAGAGGAGAGGAGAGGAGAGGAGAGGAGAGGAGAGGAGGTTGGCCACTGAAAATGTTGCAGTATTAATTTTCCTTTTATTTGACTTCATATCAAACAAATATTTACAGTTTAAATGACCTTGTTAATTCTCCCTTGTGTTAGTACTCTTTCTTCCAGAACGTTTTAAAAACACAGACGAGACATGTCTTCGCCTGGGTGGCAGGCATCCGAAGAAGGGCACGTGACCTCGATCTTGGAGCACGAGACAAAACTCACTCCGCTCCTGGAGGGGAAATGTTAGAGGCAACACTGGGCTCCAGTGAGCAGCAGCCAGGTGACGCACGTGTCTGTCCTTTCCACACATCTAGGGTGGCCTAGCTCCTAACCGTTCTCTGTCTCTTTTTCGGTCCCTGTAGACTTGGAGGAGATGAGAGGCTGGCCATGTGGTGGCAGAGACCGAAAGGAGCCACCCTCCCGAGACCCTGCCGGCAGATGGAAACCAGACAGCGATCTATGGAAGAAGAGCAAATAGCAATTGGCTCAAGGTAAGTATCGAGGGAGGGCCGCACAGACGTTTGCGAGCGTGGTACGGGTCCCTGAGAAAAGGCCCTCTGGCTCGTGGTGGAAGAACTTGAAAATACGAAGTACAAAAGTCACAGTGTTGTACTTAAAAGAAGTACTCGGGATCTTTTTCAGAGGGATAAGGCAACACGCCACATTTATTGATCACACACACACACACATTAATTTATTTATATATATATATATGTTTATTTATTTACCACATGCATATGATAAGTATTGATTATTCTGTGTCACTCACGCACTCACTCTCTCACACACACACACACACACACACACACACGTGCACAAGCACACTCCGTCTTGCTGTTGTTACCAACTTGTTGCTCCCCTTAACTTCACTGGCCAGGTGAGTTAGATGGGGGAGGGGTGGAGCCGGACTTCTGCTGATCCGGATCGATGCTCCGATGGTGACAAGATGAGACCCGGAGTCCTCTGCAAGACAACTCACTTTTATAGCAGCTTCCCTCTTATGCAAATATATCCCAGATTCAAAATCTGGGTCTGTGTCCTTTGGTCCCTTTGTGGGTGCTGTCTGTTAAGAGAGGGTGTTTTCCAAAGAAGGTGCTTGCTTCTAATCCCCAAGGCCTTCAATATGTCTGCTCTTCTTTCTTGAGCCCTCTTGACACCTTGGGTCTGGCTTCTACCCCCTTTTCAACTGGTGTAGCTCTCTGGAGGTGCTTGGCTCCCAAGTGTTACTCATTCACACCTCGTTCATTCAACTGGGCAATTGATTACAGAGTGGGGGGAGAGAGTGGGGGAAAGATCTTATTCTACTCCTAGCAAATGACATTTTTACCTCTTTAACTATATACTCTGTATTAGAACCCTATGTAGAAAACTAAGTTACAAGGTTATATGGATTCAAGTTCTAATACAAAGTGACAAGGTCATATGGATTAATACAAAGTTACAAGGTTATATGGAGAGGCACAGTGTCAAGTCATATGAAGTACATAGGTTTATCTACAACAGAAACTGAACACCGATTTTTGTATTTTTAAAAATGTCATTAATCCCCCCCCCCCCGCCACCCTCCCCGAATCTCCTGGCTGGCGATACTTAACGTGTCTAGGATCATACGGAAAACTAAGTGAGTAGGCTGCCAATTGACCTAGCGTCACGCATGCCGAGAGTTGGCAAAACTGGGATTGAAATAAAGACTTGGTCTCCCAGCAGCACCGAGGAGCCCCAGCCATGGATTAGGGCCTCGTGGGAATAGTTGTCTCCTAATTGATCTAATCTTTGGCTTTTGAGTTTGATATTATTGGTGAGTCCTTCTAGGCGACTGTTACTCGGCGTGCATGCGTGCGCACGTAAGTATGAGTGCAAGTGTGTGCGTCCGCAAGTGTCCATTTGCGTGTGTGTGCACGTGCCTGCGTGCGGGCAGATTGAGCAGATGCGTGTGTGGGCATCTGAGCGAGGGCACGAGTGGGCGCCCAGGCGTGTTAATCTGTTAATTCGCGTTTGTGAGTGTGTACACTCATCCCTGCGTGTGAGCATTTGGCAGGGTGAGTGGCTGTTGCACGGGCGTGTGCGTCTGACGTGTGCCAGTCAGACGGTGCCCTGGCAGCAGTAGCTCCTGGAAAGCGACACCCCTCCCCTCCCATCTGGAGCATGCAACTGGGATGAGAGGGGCAGGGAAGAGTAGCACTGCTGCAGCGCGTTTCAGCACGAGGCCCTAACTGCCGCGCGGTAGCTGCTCCTTTTGTATCCGACGTGGGGCAACAAGGAGCGGCCTCGCATCATGCCGGCGCCACGTGCGTTCAGTCCCACGGACCGGAAGTGACGTTTGCTCGGTCCACAGCCTGACAGCAACCGACTGGGAACCGTGACCGGAAGGTGCCCAGGTACGAGCGCTCAGCTGGTGCCAGGTCAGCGGGTGGTAGGCAGGAGACACGGGGCCAGGCGGGACGGGTTCAGACACGGGGTGCCTGGCTGGGACAGCGACTGGGGTTGGAGGTTTCCTGCGGCGGTGCAGCCAGCGTAGGCCACCAGCTCCCGTGGTACGTGGGGCAGAGGAAGGACAGCAGAGCGGAGGCTGGAACCGCTCCGACAAGGCACCACTCTGCTTATGGTTGCCAGGTGTCCGGTTTTGAACTGGACGGTCCAGGCTTTCAGCTTTTTCTTCGGGGAAACAAATTGAGAAAATATAAATGCCCGCGAAAGCGGCAAGGAGTTCTGTGCCACAGGACTCCTCGCTGCTTTTGCAGATTCAGACTAACGCGGCTACTCCTCTGATAAATGTCTGGTATTTTCTAAATCAGATGGAATGCAGATTGTGATGTCATGTCAGGCGTGTCTGGTATTTTGGTGAAACCATCTGGCAACCCTAGCTCTGCTCCTTGCTTGGCCGGGGTGGCGCCCTGCCTCTGTGGCAGGCCCTGACGTCACAGGGAGCGTGTTCCCCAGGAAATCCGGGCAGTGCAGCGGCTTCCGGTCCGCGCCACCCGGCCCCAAGGGAGAGGCGGCGGGAGGCGGCAGCGAGGTCAGAGCGTGACGCTGCCCCGCCCGGATCTCAGCCCTTGGGCGCCCCAGTGTGCACCCCGCCCGGCCGGGCCGCTCCCCTGTAGCTCCGCCCCCAGCGCTGCGCCCGCTGCCTCGTGGCCCGGCTCGGTGCGAAGCTGCCACTGCCGGCTACGAACAGCAGCGCACTGCTAGTGACGTCATTGCCCTGGCGCGGTGCATGCAAATGATGGAACGCGGGGCACGTTTTATGTGGGGCACACAGACGGGTCCCAGGCTCCGTCATTAATGGCAGGGGCGTGGCCTGGTCTGGGGGCGGGGCCACTGACCGGCAGGAACTCAGCTGGGACACAGAAGTGAGCGGCAGAAAACTCCTCGGGGTCTCCGGAAAATCCTCGCGCGGCCCCTCTGGGCTTGTGAACGGGACGCAGCAGAGGCAGCCGCCCCTCCTCCCCCCCCACCCGCCTCACGCTCCCCGCTGCACTTTCGAAGGCAACAGCAGCATCAGCCTGTCCCGTTGCCAGTCCCCACACAAGCCGGCTGGGAAATTTGGTGTTGGGGGGAGCAGACTGCATGGGGGGGAGAGGAGTTTGGTGGTGGTGGGGGATCAGACTGCATGGGGCGGGGAGGAGTTTGGGGGGTAGGGGATCAGACTGCACGGGGGGAGGAGTTTGGGGGGGATCAGACTGCACGGGGGGAGTTTTGTGGGGGGTAGGAGATCAGACTGCACGGGCGAGGAGTTTGGGGGGGATCAGACTGCACGGGGGGAGGAGTTTTGTGGGGGGTAGGAGATCAGACTGCACGGGGGGAGGAGTTTGGGGGGAGCAGACTGCACGGGGGGAGGAGGAGTTTGGGGGGGGAGCAGACTGCACGGGGCGGAGAGGAGTTTGGTGGTGAGGGGGAGCAGACTGCACGGGGCGGAGAGGAGTTTGGTGGTGAGGGGGAGCAGACTGCACGGGGCGGAGAGGAGTTTGGTGGGGGGGATCAGACTGCACGGGGCGGAGAGGAGTTTGGTGGGGGGGATCAGACTGCACGGGGCGGAGAGGAGTTGGGGGGAGCAGACTGCACGGGGTGGGGAGCAGTTTGGGGGGGGATCAGACTGCACGGGGTGGGGAGGAGTTGGGGGGAGCAGACTGCACGGGGCGGGGAGGAGTTTGGGGGGGAGCAGACTGCACGGGGCGGAGAGCAGTTTGGGGGGGGAGCAGACTGCACGGGGCGGAGAGGAGTTTGGTGGGGGGGGAGCGGACTGCACGGGGGGGAGGAGCTTGGGGGGGATCGGACTGCACGGGGCGGGGAGGACTTTGGGAGGGGATCGGACTGCACGGGGCGGAGAGGAGGTTGGGGGGGATCGGACTGCACGCGGCGGAGAGAAATTTTGGGGGTGATCAGTCTGCAGGAGGCGGGGAGGAGTTTGGGGAGGGGAGCAGACTGCACGGGGCGGGGAGGAGTTTGGAGGGAGCAGACTGCACGGGGCAGGGACGAGTTTGGTGGTGAGGGGGAGAAGACTGCACTGGGGGAGAGGAGTTGGGGGGGAGCAGACTGCACGGGGCGGAGAGGAATTTGGGGGGGTTCACACTGCATTGGGCGGGGAGGAGTTTGGTGGGGGGGAGGAGACTGCATGGGGCGGGGAGGAGTTTGGTGGGGGGGAGCAGACTGCACGGGGCGGGGAGGAGTTTGGGGGGTTCAGACTCCACGGGGGGGGGAGGAGTTTGGGGGGGAAGGGTTGCCGCGGAGTCTCCTCTCCCGAGTGGGGGCGGGGCATCAGCTAAGGACGCTGCCGTCTCTGAGGCAGGAGCCCCGCCCAACAATGGGGAGGGGCGGGATGAGGGGGAGTAGGGAAAGTAGCCGCAGTGGCTTGTGGGAAACTGAGTGCCCCTGTCCGCAGCTCCCATCGGCCATTGCAGGGCCAGGGCAGGCCCGGCGCTGTTCGGTTGGGCGGGTGCAGCGGAAGTGACATCACAACGGGGCATTGACCAGGGAGCGACGCGGTTGGTCCCGCGCTCCTGTCACTCCAAGTGTTAGCGACGCATCCTGGGACTTGTAGTTCTCAGAGTGCGGCCTCCCGGGGCACGTCGCAGCGCGCCCCGCCCCTATCATAGCCCCGCCCCCCGGCATAGCCGCGCCCAGCGTGTTCTTAGTTCGGAATGGGGCATTTCTACCCTAAGAACAATCTTTTTTATTTGGAAATAACGGCCCTTAGCAGAGCAACAGTGCCGCTCGGTAGTCACCGGCGGTAATGCACGTGTAATTCCGTAGCGCCTCCACAGTGCCGCTCGGTGGTCATTGCCGGTAATGCACGTGTAATTCCGTAGCGCCTCCACAGTGCCGCTCGGTGGTCATTGCCGGTAATGCACGTGTAATTCCGTAGCGCCTCCACAGTGCCGCTCGGTGGTCATTGCGGGTAATGCACGTGTAATTCCATCGCCCCCAGCTGCTGTCCCTGCTCCGCACGCCACGTGGCCCCAGACTTGCCCTTTGACAGCAGGCAAAGTAAGAAGCTCGTTATTTCCAGGCTCCGCGGAGCCCTCTCCCCTCCTGCCCATGGCCCCCTCATCCCGCACTCCAGGCTCCGCACAGCCCTCTCCCCTCCTGCCCCCGGCCCCCTCATCCCGCACTGCAGGCTCCGCGCAGCCCTCTCCCCTCCTGCCCATGGCCCCCTCATCCCGCACTGCAGGCTCCGCACAGCCCTCTCCCCTCCTGCCCCCGGCCCCCTCATCCCGCACTGCAGGCTCTGCGGGGGAGGAGTTTGGGGGGGATCAGACTGCACGGGGGGGAGAGGAGTTTGGGGGGGATCAGACTGCACGTGGGGAGGATCAGACTGCACGGGGCGGGGAGGAGTTTGGGGGGGGATCAGACTGCACGGGGGGGAGGATCAGATTCCACGGGGCGGCGAGGAGTTTGGGGAGGGGTTCAGACTGCACGGGGCGGAGAGGAGTTTGGGGAGGGGATCAGACTACACGGGGCGGAGAGGAGTTTGGGGGGCATCGGACTGCACGGGGTGGGGAGGAGTTTGGGGGGATCAGACTGCACGGGGGGGAGAGGCGTTTGGAGGGATCAGACTGCACGGGGGGGAGAGGAGTTTGGGGGGGATCAGACTGCACGGAGCGGGGAGGAGTTTGGGGGGGATCAGACTGCACGGGGGGGAGGATCAGACTGCACGGGGCGGGGAGGAGTTTGGGGAGGGGTTCAGACTGCACGGGGCGGAGCGCAGTTTGGGGGGGATCAGACTGCACAGGGCGGGGAAGAGTTTGGGGGGGATCGGACTGCACGGGGCGGGGAGGAGTTTGGGGGGGATCAGACTGCACGGGGCGGGGAGGAGTTTGGGGGGGATCAGACTGCACGGGGGGGAGGATCAGACTGCACGGGGGGGAGGAGTTTGGGGGGGATCGGACTGCACGGGGCGGGGAGGAGTTTGGGGGGGATCAGACTGCACGGGGCGGGGAGGAGTTTGGGGGGGATCAGACTGCACGTGGGGAGGATCAGACTGCACGGGGCGGGGAGGAGTTTGGGGGGGGATCAGACTGCACGGGGGGGAGGATCAGATTCCACGGGGCGGCGAGGAGTTTGGGGAGGGGTTCAGACTGCACGGGGCGGAGAGGAGTTTGGGGAGGGGATCAGACTACACGGGGCGGAGAGGAGTTTGGGGGGCATCGGACTGCACGGGGTGGGGAGGAGTTTGGGGGGATCAGACTGCACGGGGGGGAGAGGAGTTTGGGGGGATCAGACTGCACGGAGCGGGGAGGAGTTTGGGGGGATCAGACTGCACGGGGGGGAGAGGAGTTTGGGGGGGATCAGACTGCACGGAGCGGGGAGGAGTTTGGGGGGAGGATCAGACTGCACGGGGCAGGGAGGAGCTTTGGGGGGGATCAGACTGCACCGGGCGGACAGGAGTTTGGGGGGGGGGATCAGACTGCACGGGGCGGAGGGGAGTGTGGGGGGGATCAGACTGCACGGGGGGGAGAGGAGTTTGGGGGGGATCAGACTGCACGGAGCGGGGAGGAGTTTGGGGGGGATCAGACTGCACGGGGGGGAGGATCAGACTGCACGGGGCGGGGAGGAGTTTGGGGAGGGGTTCAGACTGCACGGGGCGGAGCGCAGTTTGGGGGGGATCAGACTGCACAGGGCGGGGAAGAGTTTGGGGGGATCGGACTGCACGGGGCGGGGAGGAGTTTGGGGGGGATCAGACTGCACGGGGCGGGGAGGAGTTTGGGGGGGATCAGACTGCACGGGGGGGAGGAGTTTGGGGGGGATCGGACTGCACGGGGCGGGGAGGAGTTTGGGGGGGGATCAGACTGCACGGGGTGGGGAGGAGTTTGGGGGGATCAGACTGCACGGGGGGGAGGATCAGATTCCACGGGGCGGCGAGGAGTTTGGGGAGGGGTTCAGACTGCACGGGGCGGAGAGGAGTTTGGGGAGGGGATCAGACTACACGGGGCGGAGAGGAGTTTGGGGGGCATCGGACTGCACGGGGTGGGGAGGAGTTTGGGGGGATCAGACTGCACGGGGGGGAGAGGAGTTTGGGGGGATCAGACTGCACGGAGCGGGGAGGAGTTTGGGGGGATCAGACTGCACGGGGGGGAGAGGAGTTTGGGGGGGATCAGACTGCACGGAGCGGGGAGGAGTTTGGGGGGAGGATCAGACTGCACGGGGCAGGGAGGAGCTTTGGGGGGGATCAGACTGCACGGGGCGGACAGGAGTTTGGGGGGGGGATCAGACTGCACGGGGCGGAGGGGAGTGTGGGGGGGATCAGACTGCACGGGGGGGAGAGGAGTTTGGGGGGGATCAGACTGCACGGAGCGGGGAGGAGTTTGGGGGGGATCAGACTGCACGGGGGGGAGGATCAGACTGCACGGGGCGGGGAGGAGTTTGGGGAGGGGTTCAGACTGCACGGGGCGGAGCGCAGTTTGGGGGGGATCAGACTGCACGGGGGGAGAGGAATTTGGGGGGATCGCACTGCACGGGGCGGGGAAGAGTTTGGGGGGATCGGACTGCACGGGGCGGGGAGGAGTTTGTGGGGGATCAGACTGCACGGGGGGGAGGATCAGACTGCACGGGGCGGGGGGAAGTTTGGGGGGATCAGACTGCACGGGAGGGAGTAGTTTGAGGGGGGATCAGACTGCACGGGGTGGGGAGGAGTTTGGGGGGATCAGACTGCACGGGGCGGGGAGGAGTTTGGGGGGGAAGGGTTGCCGCGGAGTCTCCTCTCCCGAGTGGGGGCGGGGCATCAGCTGCGGACGCTGCCGTCTCTGAGGCAGGAGCCCCGCCCAGCAATGGGGAGGGGCCGGATGAGGGGGAGTAGGGAAAGTAGCCGCAGTGGCTTGTGGGAAACTGAGTGCCCCTGTCCGCAGCTCCCATCGGCCATTGCAGGGCCAGGGCAGGCCCGGCGCTGTTCGGTTGGGCGGGTGCAGCGGAAGTGACATCACAACGGGGCATTGACCAGGGAGCGACGCGGTTGGTCCCGCGCTCGTGTCACTCCAAGTGTTAGCGACGCATCCTGGGACTTGTAGTTCTCATAGTGCGGCCTCCCGGGGCACGTCGCAGCGCGCCCCGCCCCTATCATAGCCCCGCCCCCCCGGCATAGCCCCGCCCAGCGTGTTCTTAGTTCGGAATGGGGCATTTCTACCCTAAGAACAATCTTTTTTATTCGGAAATAACGGCCCTTAGCAGAGCAACAGTGCCGCTCGGTAGTCACCGGCGGTAATGCACGTGTAATTCCGTAGCGCCCCCACAGTGCCGCTCGGTGGTCATTGCGGGTAATGCACGTGTAATTCCGTAGCGCCCCCACAGTGCCGCTCGGTGGTCATTGCGGGTAATGCACGTGTAATTCCATCGCCCCCAGCTGCTGTCCCTGCTCCGCACGCCACGTGGCCCCAGTCTTGCCCTTTGACAGCAGGCAAAGTAAGAAGCTCGTTATTTCCAGGCTCCGCGCAGCCCTCTCCCCTCCTGCCCGCGGCCCCCTCATCCCACACACCAGGCTCCGCGCAGCCCTCTCCCCTCCTGCCCCCGGCCCCCTCATCCCACACACCAGGCTCCGCGCCAGGATCCCACACACAAACTTCTCCTCCTTAGACTTTTAGTTGTGGGGAACAAATTCTGGGGAGTCACTTCCACTTGGGGAATCATGTTTCATACTTGACTCTGTTATCCCTACACTAAGGCTGGCCGAGAGACTGTCCCGGACTGATCGTAACAGACTGTTCTGTCCGCGAATGGGCTGAGAGTAAAGGTCGTGTTCGGAATCTGTGGCGCCCAATCTGAGGCTGTCCGAGGTGACTCTTAACGGACTGCTCCGTGCGCCAATGGGCGGTGACTAAAGGCGTGTTCTGGGGCTGCTGGCGGCCAATAGGTTGTCCGGGGTGGATTATAACAGACTCTTCTGTCCGCGAATGGGCTGTGACTAAGGGGCGTGTTCTGAATCAGAGGCACCCAATAGGCTGACCCGGCTGCATCTTAACGGACAGCTCTGTCTGCGAATGCGGTGTGACTAGGGGGAATGACCTGCCACTGCTCTCGACCAATAGGCTGTCCGGGGTGGATCTTAATGGGCTGCTCTGTCCTCGAATTGTCTGTGACTTAGGGGTGGTTCCTGGCTGTGTGCCAGCCAATGGGCTTTCGGAAGACAGCCTTGGCGGAGGATAGTGTCGCCCAATGGGCTGTCAGCAAAGGGGATCCTGCCTCTGGTTCGGCCAATGGGCTGTCGCAGGGGGGCGTTGTCTGACTGGGCGGCCGGCGCCGCCATGACAGGAAGGTCCGAGGAGCGCGCGGGGGCGCGAGCGAATCCTGGGTCCGAGTGCGAAGCTGCCCCGCCCCCAGCCCGCCCCTTGTTGGTGTCTGGCCCGGGGGAGGAGGGGGCGCGAGGGAAGGTGGGGGAGCGGGCTGGGGGTGGGGTGTCTGGCCTGGGGGAGAAGGGGGCGCGAGGGAAGGTGGGGGAGCGGGCTGGGGGTGGGGTGTCTGGACAGGGGTGAGGTGTAGGAGCAGGCTGGGTGTGAGGGGCCGGGGGGGGTGCTCGGCACTGGGGGGGGCAGGAGGGGGTGAGGGGCCGGGGGGGTGCTCGGCACTGGGGGGGGCAGGAGGGGGTGAGGGGCCGGGGGGGTGCTCGGCACTGGGGGGGGCAGGAGGGGGTGAGGGGCCGGGGGGGTGCTCGGCACTGGGGGGGCAGGAGGGGGTGAGGGGCCGGGGGGGTGCTCGGCACTGGGGGGGCAGGAGGGAGGGGGAGGGGCCGGGGGGGGCCTTGGCACTGGGGGGGGCAGGAGGGGACAGGGCGCGGGAGAGCGCAGGCGCGGGCGGCGCTGGCTGAGCGGGAAACTCCCGGGACGCTCGCGCCCACGAGGCGGGCGGGAAAACGCTGCGGGGGGGCGCTGAGGGGCGGAGCCTGGGGGGCGGGGCGGGAGCTGGCAGTGACGTGGAGCCCCCCCCCCGCCTGCTTCTCTCCGGGCCCCAGGCTGGACATCGGCGGGGCGGCCCCTGGCGGAGGTGGGGGGGCGATTTCTGCCCCCCCCCCGGCGCTGCTGCCTCCCCGGGGAGCAGCGCCCCTGTGACCCCCCCCCCCCACGTGGTGGCGGGCGCGGGAGCTGACCCGGGCTCCAGTCACGTGGGTGTCTCGGGGAGGGGGGGCTGCGGGCCACCGGGGCCCGGGAGTGTCACGTGCCCCTTCCCCCCGCCGGGGAGCCGCGCGCCCTCGAGGGGTGGTTCCCGCGGGCGGGGCACGCACAGAACGTGTCCCGCACGCGGGGGGGCGGGGCGGCCTGAGCCCTGCTCCCCGCGCTGCTCGCTGTCTGGGGGCGGGGCCGGGTGCCCGCTGAATCCCCCCTGTGCCCGGGGGGGGGGGCAGTTCGGCGGGGGGCGCTGTGGGGGGGGATGCTCTGGCCCTGGCTGCCCGCAGTGCTGCCCAGTGCCCGGCTGTGCCTCCTGCAGAGGCCGAGAGCGTCCTGGGTGGGGGCGTGTGGGGAGAGGGGGGAGTGGCTGAGAATTGGGGGGCAAACAGGTGACAGACAAACCAACCGACAGAAAAGCCTCCCTGCCTGGCCCCCAGCTGAGCGGAGAAACGTCCCCCTGGCGCCAGAGCACTGCAGGGCCCAGCCTAGTCGCTTTGTGCGCTCCAGCCCCACGGCGTGGGGAGGGGGCGACGGTGGAGGAGCCCCAAGCACCCAGGCCTTAGGTTCCCCACCCGCCTTCTAAGCACTGAGCATTTTAGGCCTGGCTGGACTAGAGAAGGGGGCACCAGGGGAGTTGCCGCTGAAGGCGCGCGGCCGCGCACAAACACCCCTCTGCCGCCCACCTCCCTTGCGGAGCCTTGCAGCGGCACTCGCCTTCCTGCTGGCCGGGGAATGGCGCGGTTGTTTTCCTGATCTGGTGGAGGGCGGCTGCCCCGTTGTGTCCCTGCTGGGGCAGCCTCGCCCCACCTCCAGCTGCGATTGGGGCTTCTGTTTGTTTCTGTTCATACAGTTTGCTGCAGTTTTCCATCCCCGAGGACCTGCGTGAAGCTGGTCCGACCAGAGATACGGGGATCGATTTTTAAGAGTAAGAGGTTTTGTTTTTAAAGCAGGGGTGAGGAACCTAATACCCCAGCTCACGTGAGTGTGGCCCTCGAGACTCAAGGTTCCCACACTAACGCTCTAGCTCCCCTCCAGATTGGTGATAGAAATGTAGCCGTGTTAGCCTGGGGTAGTTGAAGCAAAATGCAGGACAATGTAGCACTTTAAAGACTAACAAGATGGTTTATTAGATGATGAGCTTTCGTGGGCCAGACCCACTTCCTCAGATCAAATAGTGGAAGAAAGTAGTCACAACCGTATATACCAAAGGATACAATTAAAAAAAAGAACAAATATGAAAAGGACAAATCACATTGCAGAACAGGAGGGGGATGCGGTGGGGGGGAGGGGGAAGGAAGGTAAGTGTCTGTGAATTGATGATATTAGAGGTAGGGAGAGTGGGATGTTTGTGAGTTAATGGTATTAGAGGTGATAATTGGGGAAACTATCTTGGTAATGGGTGAGATAACAAACATTTGAACTAAGTCCTTGTTGGAAAGTGTCGAATTTTAACATGAATGACAGTTCAGAGGATTCCCTTTCAAGTGCAGATGTAAGTAAAAGGTCTTTGTAGCAGAATGCAGGTGGTCAAGTCATTGAGAGAGTGTCCTTTCTGGTTAAAATGGCAAGAAACTGTTTTCTCTTTGTGATCTTGTCTGATATCTGTTTTGTGGGCATTAATCCTTTGGCGAAGTGTCTGAGATGTTTGTCCAATGTACATAGCAGACGGACACTTTCGGCACACGATAGCATAGATTATATCTCTGGATGCGCAGGAATATGTGTTCTTGATCTTATAACTCACTTGGTTGGGTCCAATAATGGTATCAGCAGAATGAATATGTGGACAAAGCTGGCAACGGGGTTTGTTGCAAGGGAAGGTACCAGGGTTGGTATTAGTGTGGTATGTCCTGTGGTGGTTGGTAAGAATGATCTTGAGGTTAGGTGGTTGTCTATAGGAGACTATGGGTCTGTCTCCCAGAGCCTCTTTGAGTATGGTATCCTGTTCCAATATAGGCTGTAGTTTATTGATAATGTGTTGGACAGGTTTAAGTTGGGGGTTGTAGGTGATGACAAGTGGTGTTCTATTGTTGGTTTTCTTGGGTCTGTCTTGAAGTAGATGGTTTCTAGGTATTCGTCTGGCTCTTTCAATTTGCTTTTTTATTTCTCTGGGTGGCCAGATTGGAGCAGACAAATTCTGCTAGCCTGCCCCGCCCCGCCCCCCGCCCCCCCCTCCTCACAAGGGAAGCCTTGTGTGCGAGGGGAATGTGGGAAGCCTCTTCCTCCTTCTCAGTTGGGGCATGTGTTAATGCGGATGGTGGGGTTTGGGATTTTTTTTTCTTCACACTTGTGTGTAGGGTTGCCAGGTGTCTAGCACTGAGCCAGACAGCCCGGTAGTTGCACTTTTTGTCCGGTAAATAAATTTAGAAAATACCGGACATACAAAATGTCCAGTATTTTCTGCTTTTCCTCTGTGCCCAGCAGAAATAAGCCGGGGCGGGGAGATTGGCTGACTAATTAAAGGGGTCACAACTGGATTTTGCTCAACAAAAATGTTCCTGGTGGGGTTTTTTTGTTTGGTTGGCTTCTTTCCCTCAACAAAAATTTTCCTGGCGCCTTTTTTTTTTTTTTTTTTTTTGCTGAAACCATCTGGCAACCCTACTAGTGTGTGCCTTCTGCCCCCCCAATAAGGTTCCCCACCCCGTCTGAAAGCGAGAGTTGGGAGAACAGGTTACCTTGCGTTCCTGTGTCCTTATAAGGAAGTTGAAGGCTACTATAAAATCCCCCCTCATGGTCTCCTCTTCAGACTAAAGAAACCTAAATCCCTCAGCCTCTTCATAGAGCAATTGCTCCAGCCCCCTAATCGTTTTGGTTGTCCTCTGCTGGACCCTCTCCAATGTGTCCACATCCCTTCTGTAGTGGGGGGCCCAGAACTGGACACAGTACTCCAGATGTGGCCCCACCAAAGCCGAATAAAGGGGAATAATGACATCTCTGGATCTACTGGCAATGCTCCTCTTAATGCAACCTAATATGCCATTAGCCTTCTTGGCTACAAGGGCACACTGTTGACTCATCTCCAGCTTCTCATCCACTGTAACCCCCAGGTCCTGTCTGCAGAACTACTACTTAACTGGTTGGTCCCCAGCTTGTAACTATGCTTGGGATTCTTCCATCCCAAGTGCAGGACTGTACACTTGTCCTTGTTGAACCTCATCAGATTTCTTGTGGCCCAATCCTCCAATTTGTCTAAGTCATTCTGGACCCTATCTCCGCCCTTAGGCATCTTTTAGCCTTTTTGTTCTATTATTGTTTTTCTATTTGGTACTAGAAAATCAAACTTTCCTCCTGCTTGGGCCTCAAGTTTCACTCCAGCAGCCCTTCCACAAGTAGAATCGTCTGCAAAATAAAATGTCAGGGCTACCGTCATTAAGGTGCTTGTCCCTGTAAGGACATGTGACTGAACTGGTTGTTCAGAAGGTTTCTGGTGAATTGGTTTATGCACAGGTATGCCTCCCGTTCTTCTTTAACCACCGCAGTCTCTTGTTTTTGTCCGGAAGCAAATTCTCTGCCAAGCCACCTTTTTTCCCTTTCATGTAATTGTCTGCTCTTTCGTTCGGTGTGGTAGACTTGTTCTAGTGTGGCATTAGACAACCGAGCCATAGAAAAGTCTGCCTTGGTACCACTGAGTACCGGCCCAGACCAAAGTAGCTTTCAGACACCTTAAGAGAGTCTTGATTTGCAATTCTCCCCTTTCTTCTCCTTGGATTTTCAACTAGGAAAGTGTGCTAATCATCTGCTTTTGCGGAAAAACTTGCCAGCTGTCTACACTGGCCGCTTGAATTTCCGCAAAAGCACTGACGATCTCATGTAAGATTGTCAGTGCTTCTGCGGGAATACTATGCTGCTCCCGTTCGGGCAAAAGTCTTTTTCCGAAAGACTTCTGCGCAAAAGGGCCAGTGTAGACAGCAGAGAGTTCTTTTCCGCAAAAAAGCCCCGATGGCGAAAATGGCGATTGGGGCTTTTTTGCAGAAAAGCGCGTCTAGATTGGCCACGGACGCTTTTCCGTAAAAAGTTTACATACCCAGTATCTTGTGAAGAACTTGTCACCTCAGCACAGGGTCCCGGGGCAGGCTTTACCATAAGGGACCCGGAGAGATCATCTAGGCCAGCTGGAGGGGGCAGGGGAGGGGAGGGGAGGGGAGGGGAGAGGAGAGGAGAGGAGAGGAGAGGAGAGGAGGTTGGCCACTGAAAATGTTGCAGTATTAATTTTCCTTTTATTTGACTTCATATCAAACAAATATTTACAGTTTAAATGACCTTGTTAATTCTCCCTTGTGTTAGTACTCTTTCTTCCAGAACGTTTTAAAAACACAGACGAGACATGTCTTCGCCTGGGTGGCAGGCATCCGAAGAAGGGCACGTGACCTCGATCTTGGAGCACGAGACAAAACTCACTCCGCTCCTGGAGGGGAAATGTTAGAGGCAACACTGGGCTCCAGTGAGCAGCAGCCAGGTGACGCACGTGTCTGTCCTTTCCACACATCTAGGGTGGCCTAGCTCCTAACCGTTCTCTGTCTCTTTTTCGGTCCCTGTAGACTTGGAGGAGATGAGAGGCTGGCCATGTGGTGGCAGAGACCGAAAGGAGCCACCCTCCCGAGACCCTGCCGGCAGATGGAAACCAGACAGCGATCTATGGAAGAAGAGCAAATAGCAATTGGCTCAAGGTAAGTATCGAGGGAGGGCCGCACAGACGTTTGCGAGCGTGGTACGGGTCCCTGAGAAAAGGCCCTCTGGCTCGTGGTGGAAGAACTTGAAAATACGAAGTACAAAAGTCACAGTGTTGTACTTAAAAGAAGTACTCGGGATCTTTTTCAGAGGGATAAGGCAACACGCCACATTTATTGATCACACACACACACACATTAATTTATTTATATATATATATATGTTTATTTATTTACCACATGCATATGATAAGTATTGATTATTCTGTGTCACTCACGCACTCACTCTCTCACACACACACACACACACACACGTGCACAAGCACACTCCGTCTTGCTGTTGTTACCAACTTGTTGCTCCCCTTAACTTCACTGGCCAGGTGAGTTAGATGGGGGAGGGGTGGAGCCGGACTTCTGCTGATCCGGATCGATGCTCCGATGGTGACAAGATGAGACCCGGAGTCCTCTGCAAGACAACTCACTTTTATAGCAGCTTCCCTCTTATGCAAATATATCCCAGATTCAAAATCTGGGTCTGTGTCCTTTGGTCCCTTTGTGGGTGCTGTCTGTTAAGAGAGGGTGTTTTCCAAAGAAGGTGCTTGCTTCTAATCCCCAAGGCCTTCAATATGTCTGCTCTTCTTTCTTGAGCCCTCTTGACACCTTGGGTCTGGCTTCTACCCCCTTTTCAACTGGTGTAGCTCTCTGGAGGTGCTTGGCTCCCAAGTGTTACTCATTCACACCTCGTTCATTCAACTGGGCAATTGATTACAGAGTGGGGGGAGAGAGTGGGGGAAAGATCTTATTCTACTCCTAGCAAATGACATTTTTACCTCTTTAACTATATACTCTGTATTAGAACCCTATGTAGAAAACTAAGTTACAAGGTTATATGGATTCAAGTTCTAATACAAAGTGACAAGGTCATATGGATTAATACAAAGTTACAAGGTTATATGGAGAGGCACAGTGTCAAGTCATATGAAGTACATAGGTTTATCTACAACAGAAACTGAACACCGATTTTTGTATTTTTAAAAATGTCATTAATCCCCCCCCCCCGCCACCCTCCCCGAATCTCCTGGCTGGCGATACTTAACGTGTCTAGGATCATACGGAAAACTAAGTGAGTAGGCTGCCAATTGACCTAGCGTCACGCATGCCGAGAGTTGGCAAAACTGGGATTGAAATAAAGACTTGGTCTCCCAGCAGCACCGAGGAGCCCCAGCCATGGATTAGGGCCTCGTGGGAATAGTTGTCTCCTAATTGATCTAATCTTTGGCTTTTGAGTTTGATATTATTGGTGAGTCCTTCTAGGCGACTGTTACTCGGCGTGCATGCGTGCGCACGTAAGTATGAGTGCAAGTGTGTGCGTCCGCAAGTGTCCATTTGCGTGTGTGTGCACGTGCCTGCGTGCGGGCAGATTGAGCAGATGCGTGTGTGGGCATCTGAGCGAGGGCACGAGTGGGCGCCCAGGCGTGTTAATCTGTTAATTCGCGTTTGTGAGTGTGTACACTCATCCCTGCGTGTGAGCATTTGGCAGGGTGAGTGGCTGTTGCACGGGCGTGTGCGTCTGACGTGTGCCAGTCAGACGGTGCCCTGGCAGCAGTAGCTCCTGGAAAGCGACACCCCTCCCCTCCCATCTGGAGCATGCAACTGGGATGAGAGGGGCAGGGAAGAGTAGCACTGCTGCAGCGCGTTTCAGCACGAGGCCCTAACTGCCGCGCGGTAGCTGCTCCTTTTGTATCCGACGTGGGGCAACAAGGAGCGGCCTCGCATCATGCCGGCGCCACGTGCGTTCAGTCCCACGGACCGGAAGTGACGTTTGCTCGGTCCACAGCCTGACAGCAACCGACTGGGAACCGTGACCGGAAGGTGCCCAGGTACGAGCGCTCAGCTGGTGCCAGGTCAGCGGGTGGTAGGCAGGAGACACGGGGCCAGGCGGGACGGGTTCAGACACGGGGTGCCTGGCTGGGACAGCGACTGGGGTTGGAGGTTTCCTGCGGCGGTGCAGCCAGCGTAGGCCACCAGCTCCCGTGGTACGTGGGGCAGAGGAAGGACAGCAGAGCGGAGGCTGGAACCGCTCCGACAAGGCACCACTCTGCTTATGGTTGCCAGGTGTCCGGTTTTGAACTGGACGGTCCAGGCTTTCAGCTTTTTCTTCGGGGAAACAAATTGAGAAAATATAAATGCCCGCGAAAGCGGCAAGGAGTTCTGTGCCACAGGACTCCTCGCTGCTTTTGCAGATTCAGACTAACGCGGCTACTCCTCTGATAAATGTCTGGTATTTTCTAAATCAGATGGAATGCAGATTGTGATGTCATGTCAGGCGTGTCTGGTATTTTGGTGAAACCATCTGGCAACCCTAGCTCTGCTCCTTGCTTGGCCGGGGTGGCGCCCTGCCTCTGTGGCAGGCCCTGACGTCACAGGGAGCGTGTTCCCCAGGAAATCCGGGCAGTGCAGCGGCTTCCGGTCCGCGCCACCCGGCCCCAAGGGAGAGGCGGCGGGAGGCGGCAGCGAGGTCAGAGCGTGACGCTGCCCCGCCCGGATCTCAGCCCTTGGGCGCCCCAGTGTGCACCCCGCCCGGCCGGGCCGCTCCCCTGTAGCTCCGCCCCCAGCGCTGCGCCCGCTGCCTCGTGGCCCGGCTCGGTGCGAAGCTGCCACTGCCGGCTACGAACAGCAGCGCACTGCTAGTGACGTCATTGCCCTGGCGCGGTGCATGCAAATGATGGAACGCGGGGCACGTTTTATGTGGGGCACACAGACGGGTCCCAGGCTCCGTCATTAATGGCAGGGGCGTGGCCTGGTCTGGGGGCGGGGCCACTGACCGGCAGGAACTCAGCTGGGACACAGAAGTGAGCGGCAGAAAACTCCTCGGGGTCTCCGGAAAATCCTCGCGCGGCCCCTCTGGGCTTGTGAACGGGACGCAGCAGAGGCAGCCGCCCCTCCTCCCCCCCCACCCGCCTCACGCTCCCCGCTGCACTTTCGAAGGCAACAGCAGCATCAGCCTGTCCCGCTGCCAGTCCCCACACAAGCCGGCTGGGAAATTTGGTGTTGGGGGGAGCAGACTGCATGGGGGGGAGAGGAGTTTGGTGGTGGTGGGGGATCAGACTGCATGGGGCGGGGAGGAGTTTGGGGGGTAGGGGATCAGACTGCACGGGGGGAGGAGTTTGGGGGGGATCAGACTGCACGGGGGGAGTTTTGTGGGGGGTAGGAGATCAGACTGCACGGGCGAGGAGTTTGGGGGGGATCAGACTGCACGGGGGGAGGAGTTTTGTGGGGGGTAGGAGATCAGACTGCACGGGGGGAGGAGTTTGGGGGGAGCAGACTGCACGGGGGGAGGAGGAGTTTGGGGGGGGAGCAGACTGCACGGGGCGGAGAGGAGTTTGGTGGTGAGGGGGAGCAGACTGCACGGGGCGGAGAGGAGTTTGGTGGGGGGGATCAGACTGCACGGGGCGGAGAGGAGTTTGGTGGGGGGGATCAGACTGCACGGGGCGGAGAGGAGTTTGGTGGGGGGGATCAGACTGCACGGGGCGGAGAGGAGTTTGGTGGGGGGGATCAGACTGCACGGGGCGGAGAGGAGTTGGGGGGAGCAGACTGCACGGGGTGGGGAGCAGTTTGGGGGGGGATCAGACTGCACGGGGTGGGGAGCAGTTTGGAGGGGGATCAGACTGCACGGGGCGGGGAGGAGTTGGGGGGAGCAGACTGCACGGGGCGGGGAGGAGTTGGGGGGAGCAGACTGCACGGGGCGGGGAGGAGTTTGGGGGGGAGCAGACTGCACGGGGCGGAGAGCAGTTTGGGGGGGGAGCAGACTGCACGGGGCGGAGAGGAGTTTGGTGGGGGGGGAGCGGACTGCACGGGGGGGAGGAGCTTGGGGGGGATCGGACTGCACGGGGCGGGGAGGACTTTGGGAGGGGATCGGACTGCACGGGGCGGAGAGGAGGTTGGGGGGGATCGGACTGCACGCGGCGGAGAGAAATTTTGGGGGTGATCAGTCTGCAGGAGGCGGGGAGGAGTTTGGGGAGGGGAGCAGACTGCACGGGGTGGGGAGGAGTTTGGGGGGATCAGACTGCACGGGGGGGAGGATCAGATTCCACGGGGCGGCGAGGAGTTTGGGGAGGGGTTCAGACTGCACGGGGCGGAGAGGAGTTTGGGGAGGGGATCAGACTACACGGGGCGGAGAGGAGTTTGGGGGGGATCGGACTGCACGGGGCGGGGAGGAGTTTGGGGGGGGATCAGACTGCACGGGGTGGGGAGGAGTTTGGGGGGATCAGACTGCACGGGGGGGAGGATCAGATTCCACGGGGCGGCGAGGAGTTTGGGGAGGGGTTCAGACTGCACGGGGCGGAGAGGAGTTTGGGGAGGGGATCAGACTACACGGGGCGGAGAGGAGTTTGGGGGGCATCGGACTGCACGGGGTGGGGAGGAGTTTGGGGGGATCAGACTGCACGGGGGGGAGAGGAGTTTGGGGGGATCAGACTGCACGGAGCGGGGAGGAGTTTGGGGGGATCAGACTGCACGGGGGGAGAGGAGTTTGGGGGGGATCAGACTGCACGGAGCGGGGAGGAGTTTGGGGGGAGGATCAGACTGCACGGGGCAGGGAGGAGCTTTGGGGGGGATCAGACTGCACGGGGCGGACAGGAGTTTGGGGGGGGGATCAGACTGCACGGGGCGGAGGGGAGTGTGGGGGGGATCAGACTGCACGGGGGGGAGAGGAGTTTGGGGGGGATCAGACTGCACGGAGCGGGGAGGAGTTTGGGGGGGATCAGACTGCACGGGGGGGAGGATCAGACTGCACGGGGCGGGGAGGAGTTTGGGGAGGGGTTCAGACTGCACGGGGCGGAGCGCAGTTTGGGGGGGATCAGACTGCACGGGGGGAGAGGAATTTGGGGGGATCGCACTGCACGGGGCGGGGAAGAGTTTGGGGGGATCGGACTGCACGGGGCGGGGAGGAGTTTGGGGGGGATCAGACTGCACGGGGGGGAGGATCAGACTGCACGGGGCGGGGGGAAGTTTGGGGGGATCAGACTGCACGGGAGGGAGTAGTTTGAGGGGGGATCAGACTGCACGGGGTGGGGAGGAGTTTGGGGGGATCAGACTGCACGGGGCGGGGAGGAGTTTGGGGGGGAAGGGTTGCCGCGGAGTCTCCTCTCCCGAGTGGGGGCGGGGCATCAGCTGCGGACGCTGCCGTCTCTGAGGCAGGAGCCCCGCCCAGCAATGGGGAGGGGCCGGATGAGGGGGAGTAGGGAAAGTAGCCGCAGTGGCTTGTGGGAAACTGAGTGCCCCTGTCCGCAGCTCCCATCGGCCATTGCAGGGCCAGGGCAGGCCCGGCGCTGTTCGGTTGGGCGGGTGCAGCGGAAGTGACATCACAACGGGGCATTGACCAGGGAGCGACGCGGTTGGTCCCGCGCTCGTGTCACTCCAAGTGTTAGCGACGCATCCTGGGACTTGTAGCTCTCATAGTGCGGCCTCCCGGGGCACGTCGCAGCGCGCCCCGCCCCTATCATAGCCCCGCCCCCCCGGCATAGCCCCGCCCAGCGTGTTCTTAGTTCGGAATGGGGCATTTCTACCCTAAGAACAATCTTTTTTATTCGGAAATAACGGCCCTTAGCAGAGCAACAGTGCCGCTCGGTAGTCACCGGCGGTAATGCACGTGTAATTCCGTAGCGCCCCCACAGTGCCGCTCGGTGGTCATTGCGGGTAATGCACGTGTAATTCCGTAGCGCCCCCACAGTGCCGCTCGGTGGTCATTGCGGGTAATGCACGTGTAATTCCATCGCCCCCAGCTGCTGTCCCTGCTCCGCACGCCACGTGGCCCCAGTCTTGCCCTTTGACAGCAGGCAAAGTAAGAAGCTCGTTATTTCCAGGCTCCGCGCAGCCCTCTCCCCTCCTGCCCGCGGCCCCCTCATCCCACACACCAGGCTCCGCGCAGCCCTCTCCCCTCCTGCCCCCGGCCCCCTCATCCCACACACCAGGCTCCGCGCCAGGATCCCACACACAAACTTCTCCTCCTTAGACTTTTAGTTGTGGGGAACAAATTCTGGGGAGTCACTTCCACTTGGGGAATCATGTTTCATACTTGACTATGTTATCCCTACACTAAGGCTGGCCGAGAGACTGTCCCGGACTGATCGTAACAGACTGTTCTGTCCGCGAATGGGCTGAGAGTAAAGGTCGTGTTCGGAATCTGTGGCGCCCAATCTGAGGCTGTCCGAGGTGACTCTTAACGGACTGCTCCGTGCGCCAATGGGCGGTGACTAAAGGCGTGTTCTGGGGCTGCTGGCGGCCAATAGGTTGTCCGGGGTGGATTATAACAGACTCTTCTGTCCGCGAATGGGCTGTGACTAAGGGGCGTGTTCTGAATCAGAGGCACCCAATAGGCTGACCCGGCTGCATCTTAACGGACAGCTCTGTCTGCGAATGCGGTGTGACTAGGGGGAATGACCTGCCACTGCTCTCGACCAATAGGCTGTCCGGGGTGGATCTTAATGGGCTGCTCTGTCCTCGAATTGTCTGTGACTTAGGGGTGGTTCCTGGCTGTGTGCCAGCCAATGGGCTTTCGGAAGACAGCCTTGGCGGAGGATAGTGTCGCCCAATGGGCTGTCAGCAAAGGGGATCCTGCCTCTGGTTCGGCCAATGGGCTGTCGCAGGGGGGCGTTGTCTGACTGGGCGGCCGGCGCCGCCATGACAGGAAGGTCCGAGGAGCGCGCGGGGGCGCGAGCGAATCCTGGGTCCGAGTGCGAAGCTGCCCCGCCCCCAGCCCGCCCCTTGTTGGTGTCTGGCCCGGGGGAGGAGGGGGCGCGAGGGAAGGTGGGGGAGCGGGCTGGGGGTGGGGTGTCTGGCCTGGGGGAGAAGGGGGCGCGAGGGAAGGTGGGGGAGCGGGCTGGGGGTGGGGTGTCTGGACAGGGGTGAGGTGTAGGAGCAGGCTGGGTGTGAGGGGCCGGGGGGGGTGCTCGGCACTGGGGGGGGCAGGAGGGGGTGAGGGGCCGGGGGGGTGCTCGGCACTGGGGGGGGCAGGAGGGGGTGAGGGGCCGGGGGGGTGCTCGGCACTGGGGGGGGCAGGAGGGGGTGAGGGGCCGGGGGGGTGCTCGGCACTGGGGGGGCAGGAGGGGGTGAGGGGCCGGGGGGGTGCTCGGCACTGGGGGGGCAGGAGGGAGGGGGAGGGGCCGGGGGGGGCCTTGGCACTGGGGGGGGCAGGAGGGGACAGGGCGCGGGAGAGCGCAGGCGCGGGCGGCGCTGGCTGAGCGGGAAACTCCCGGGACGCTCGCGCCCACGAGGCGGGCGGGAAAACGCTGCGGGGGGGCGCTGAGGGGCGGAGCCTGGGGGGCGGGGCGGGAGCTGGCAGTGACGTGGAGCCCCCCCCCCGCCTGCTTCTCTCCGGGCCCCAGGCTGGACATCGGCGGGGCGGCCCCTGGCGGAGGTGGGGGGGCGATTTCTGCCCCCCCCCCCGGCGCTGCTGCCTCCCCGGGGAGCAGCGCCCCTGTGACCCCCCCCCCCCACGTGGTGGCGGGCGCGGGAGCTGACCCGGGCTCCAGTCACGTGGGTGTCTCGGGGAGGGGGGGCTGCGGGCCACCGGGGCCCGGGAGTGTCACGTGCCCCTTCCCCCCGCCGGGGAGCCGCGCGCCCTCGAGGGGTGGTTCCCGCGGGCGGGGCACGCACAGAACGTGTCCCGCACGCGGGGGGGCGGGGCGGCCTGAGCCCTGCTCCCCGCGCTGCTCGCTGTCTGGGGGCGGGGCCGGGTGCCCGCTGAATCCCCCCTGTGCCCGGGGGGGGGGCAGTTCGGCGGGGGGCGCTGTGGGGGGGGATGCTCTGGCCCTGGCTGCCCGCAGTGCTGCCCAGTGCCCGGCTGTGCCTCCTGCAGAGGCCGAGAGCGTCCTGGGTGGGGGCGTGTGGGGAGAGGGGGGAGTGGCTGAGAATTGGGGGGCAAACAGGTGACAGACAAACCAACCGACAGAAAAGCCTCCCTGCCTGGCCCCCAGCTGAGCGGAGAAACGTCCCCCTGGCGCCAGAGCACTGCAGGGCCCAGCCTAGTCGCTTTGTGCGCTCCAGCCCCACGGCGTGGGGAGGGGGCGACGGTGGAGGAGCCCCAAGCACCCAGGCCTTAGGTTCCCCACCCGCCTTCTAAGCACTGAGCATTTTAGGCCTGGCTGGACTAGAGAAGGGGGCACCAGGGGAGTTGCCGCTGAAGGCGCGCGGCCGCGCACAAACACCCCTCTGCCGCCCACCTCCCTTGCGGAGCCTTGCAGCGGCACTCGCCTTCCTGCTGGCCGGGGAATGGCGCGGTTGTTTTCCTGATCTGGTGGAGGGCGGCTGCCCCGTTGTGTCCCTGCTGGGGCAGCCTCGCCCCACCTCCAGCTGCGATTGGGGCTTCTGTTTGTTTCTGTTCATACAGTTTGCTGCAGTTTTCCATCCCCGAGGACCTGCGTGAAGCTGGTCCGACCAGAGATACGGGGATCGATTTTTAAGAGTAAGAGGTTTTGTTTTTAAAGCAGGGGTGAGGAACCTAATACCCCAGCTCACGTGAGTGTGGCCCTCGAGACTCAAGGTTCCCACACTAACGCTCTAGCTCCCCTCCAGATTGGTGATAGAAATGTAGCCGTGTTAGCCTGGGGTAGTTGAAGCAAAATGCAGGACAATGTAGCACTTTAAAGACTAACAAGATGGTTTATTAGATGATGAGCTTTCGTGGGCCAGACCCACTTCCTCAGATCAAATAGTGGAAGAAAGTAGTCACAACCGTATATACCAAAGGATACAATTAAAAAAAAGAACAAATATGAAAAGGACAAATCACATTGCAGAACAGGAGGGGGATGCGGTGGGGGGGAGGGGGAAGGAAGGTAAGTGTCTGTGAATTGATGATATTAGAGGTAGGGAGAGTGGGATGTTTGTGAGTTAATGGTATTAGAGGTGATAATTGGGGAAACTATCTTGGTAATGGGTGAGATAACAAACATTTGAACTAAGTCCTTGTTGGAAAGTGTCGAATTTTAACATGAATGACAGTTCAGAGGATTCCCTTTCAAGTGCAGATGTAAGTAAAAGGTCTTTGTAGCAGAATGCAGGTGGTCAAGTCATTGAGAGAGTGTCCTTTCTGGTTAAAATGGCAAGAAACTGTTTTCTCTTTGTGATCTTGTCTGATATCTGTTTTGTGGGCATTAATCCTTTGGCGAAGTGTCTGAGATGTTTGTCCAATGTACATAGCAGACGGACACTTTCGGCACACGATAGCATAGATTATATCTCTGGATGCGCAGGAATATGTGTTCTTGATCTTATAACTCACTTGGTTGGGTCCAATAATGGTATCAGCAGAATGAATATGTGGACAAAGCTGGCAACGGGGTTTGTTGCAAGGGAAGGTACCAGGGTTGGTATTAGTGTGGTATGTCCTGTGGTGGTTGGTAAGAATGATCTTGAGGTTAGGTGGTTGTCTATAGGAGACTATGGGTCTGTCTCCCAGAGCCTCTTTGAGTATGGTATCCTGTTCCAATATAGGCTGTAGTTTATTGATAATGTGTTGGACAGGTTTAAGTTGGGGGTTGTAGGTGATGACAAGTGGTGTTCTATTGTTGGTTTTCTTGGGTCTGTCTTGAAGTAGATGGTTTCTAGGTATTCGTCTGGCTCTTTCAATTTGCTTTTTTATTTCTCTGGGTGGCCAGATTGGAGCAGACAAATTCTGCTAGCCTGCCCCGCCCCGCCCCCCGCCCCCCCCTCCTCACAAGGGAAGCCTTGTGTGCGAGGGGAATGTGGGAAGCCTCTTCCTCCTTCTCAGTTGGGGCATGTGTTAATGCGGATGGTGGGGTTTGGGATTTTTTTTTCTTCACACTTGTGTGTAGGGTTGCCAGGTGTCTAGCACTGAGCCAGACAGCCCGGTAGTTGCACTTTTTGTCCGGTAAATAAATTTAGAAAATACCGGACATACAAAATGTCCAGTATTTTCTGCTTTTCCTCTGTGCCCAGCAGAAATAAGCCGGGGCGGGGAGATTGGCTGACTAATTAAAGGGGTCACAACTGGATTTTGCTCAACAAAAATGTTCCTGGTGGGGTTTTTTTGTTTGGTTGGCTTCTTTCCCTCAACAAAAATTTTCCTGGCGCCTTTTTTTTTTTTTTTTTTTTTTTTTTTTTTGCTGAAACCATCTGGCAACCCTACTAGTGTGTGCCTTCTGCCCCCCCAATAAGGTTCCCCACCCCGTCTGAAAGCGAGAGTTGGAAAGCGAGAGTTGGGAGAACAGGTTACCTTGCGTTCCTGTGTCCTTATAAGGAAGTTGAAGGCTACTATAAAATCCCCCTCATGGTCTCCTCTTCAGACTAAAGAAACCTAAATCCCTCAGCCTCTTCATAGAGCAATTGCTCCAGCCCCCTAATCGTTTTGGTTGTCCTCTGCTGACCCTCTCCAATGTGTCCACATCCCTTCTGTAGTGGGGGGCCAGAACTGGACACAGTACTCCAGATGTGGCCCCACCAAAGCCGAATAAAGGGGAATAATGACATCTCTGGATCTACTGGCAATGCTCCTCTTAATGCAACCTAATATGCCATTAGCCCTTCTTGGCTACAAGGGCACACTGTTGACTCATCTCCAGCTTCTCATCACTGTAACCCCCAGGTCCTGTCTGCAGAACTACTACTTAACTGGTTGGTCCCCAGCTTGTAACTATGCTTGGGATTCTTCCATCCCAAGTGCAGGACTGTACACTTGTCCTTGTTGAACCTCATCAGATTTCTTGTGGCCCAATCCTCCAATTTGTCTAAGTCATTCTGGACCCTATCTCCGCCCTTAGGCATCTTTTAGCCTTTTTGTTCTATTATTGTTTTTCTATTTGGTACTAGAAAATCAAACTTTCCTCCTGCTTGGGCTCAAGTTTCACTCCAGCAGCCCTTCCACAAGTAGAATCGTCTGCAAAATAAAATGTCAGGGCTACCGTCATTAAGGTGCTTGTCCCTGTAAGGACATGTGACTGAACTGGTTGTTCAGAAGGTTTCTGGTGAATTGGTTTATGCACAGGTATGCCTCCCGTTCTTCTTTAACCACCGCAGTCTCTTGTTTTTGTCCGGAAGCAAATTCTCTGCCAAGCCACCTTTTTTCCCTTTCATGTAATTGTCTGCTCTTTCGTTCGGTGTGGTAGACTTGTTCTAGTGTGGCATTAGACAACCGAGCCATAGAAAAGTCTGCCTTGGTACCACTGAGTACGGCCCAGACCAAAGTAGCTTTCAGACACCTTAAGAGAGTCTTGATTTGCAATTCTCCCCTTTCTTCTCCTTGGATTTTCAACTAGGAAAGTGTGCTAATCATCTGCTTTTGCGGAAAAACTTGCCAGCTGTCTACACTGGCCGCTTGGAATTTCCGCAAAAGCACTGACGATCTCATGTAAGATTGTCAGTGCTTCTGCGGGAATACTATGCTGCTCCCGTTCGGGCAAAAGTCTTTTTCGAAAGACTTCTGCGCAAAAGGGCCAGTGTAGACAGCAGAGAGTTCTTTTCCGCAAAAAAGCCCCGATGGCGAAAATGGCGATTGGGGCTTTTTTGCAGAAAAGCGCGTCTAGATTGCCACGGACGCTTTTCCGTAAAAAGTTTACATACCCAGTATCTTGTGAAGAACTTGTCACCTCAGCACAGGGTCCCGGGGCAGGCTTTACCATAAGGGACCCGGAGAGATCATCTAGGCCAGCTGGAGGGGGCAGGGGAGGGAGGGTGAGGGGAGGGGAGGGGAGGGGAGAGGAGAGGAGAGGAGAGGAGAGGAGGTTGGCCACTGAAAATGTTGCAGTATTAATTTTCCTTTTATTTGACTTCATATCAAACAAATATTTACAGTTTAAATGACCTTGTTAATTCTCCCTTGTGTTAGTACTCTTTCTTCCAGAACGTTTTAAAAACACAGACGAGACATGTCTTCGCCTGGGTGGCAGGCATCCGAAGAAGGGCACGTGACCTCGATCTTGGAGCACGAGACAAAACTCACTCCGCTCCTGGAGGGGAAATGTTAGAGGCAACACTGGGCTCCATGTGAGCAGCAGCCAGGTGACGCACGTGTCTGTCCTTTCCACACATCTAGGGTGGGCCTAGCTCCTAACCGTTCTCTGTCTCTTTTTCGGTCCCTGTAGACTTGGAGGAGATGAGAGGCTGGCCATGTGGTGGCAGAGACCGAAAGGAGCCACCCTCCCGAGACCCTGCCGGCAGATGGAAACCAGACAGCGATCTATGGAAGAAGAGCAAATAGCAATTGGCTCAAGGTAAGTATCGAGGGAGGGCCGCACAGACGTTTGCGAGCGTGGTACGGGTCCCTGAGAAAAGGCCCTCTGGCTCGTGGTGGAAGAACTTGAAAATACGAAGTACAAAAGTCACAGTGTTGTACTTAAAAGAAGTACTCGGGATCTTTTTCAGAGGGATAAGGCAACACGCCACATTTATTGATCACACACACACACACATTAATTTATTTATATATATATATATGTTTATTTATTTACCACATGCATATGATAAGTATTGATTATTCTGTGTCACTCACGCACTCACTCTCTCACACACACACACACACACACACGTGCACAAGCACACTCCGTCTTGCTGTTGTTACCAACTTGTTGCTCCCCTTAACTTCACTGGCCAGGTGAGTTAGATGGGGGAGGGGTGGAGCCGGACTTCTGCTGATCCGGATCGATGCTCCGATGGTGACAAGATGAGACCCGGAGTCCTCTGCAAGACAACTCACTTTTATAGCAGCTTCCCTCTTATGCAAATATATCCCAGATTCAAAATCTGGGTCTGTGTCCTTTGGTCCCTTTGTGGGTGCTGTCTGTTAAGAGAGGGTGTTTTCCAAAGAAGGTGCTTGCTTCTAATCCCCAAGGCCTTCAATATGTCTGCTCTTCTTTCTTGAGCCCTCTTGACACCTTGGGTCTGGCTTCTACCCCCTTTTCAACTGGTGTAGCTCTCTGGAGGTGCTTGGCTCCCAAGTGTTACTCATTCACACCTCGTTCATTCAACTGGGCAATTGATTACAGAGTGGGGGGAGAGAGTGGGGGAAAGATCTTATTCTACTCCTAGCAAATGACATTTTTACCTCTTTAACTATATACTCTGTATTAGAACCCTATGTAGAAAACTAAGTTACAAGGTTATATGGATTCAAGTTCTAATACAAAGTGACAAGGTCATATGGATTAATACAAAGTTACAAGGTTATATGGAGAGGCACAGTGTCAAGTCATATGAAGTACATAGGTTTATCTACAACAGAAACTGAACACCGATTTTTGTATTTTTAAAAATGTCATTAATCCCCCCCCCCCCCGCCACCCTCCCCGAATCTCCTGGCTGGCGATACTTAACGTGTCTAGGATCATACGGAAAACTAAGTGAGTAGGCTGCCAATTGACCTAGCGTCACGCATGCCGAGAGTTGGCAAAACTGGGATTGAAATAAAGACTTGGTCTCCCAGCAGCACCGAGGAGCCCCAGCCATGGATTAGGGCCTCGTGGGAATAGTTGTCTCCTAATTGATCTAATCTTTGGCTTTTGAGTTTGATATTATTGGTGAGTCCTTCTAGGCGACTGTTACTCGGCGTGCATGCGTGCGCACGTAAGTATGAGTGCAAGTGTGTGCGTCCGCAAGTGTCCATTTGCGTGTGTGTGCACGTGCCTGCGTGCGGGCAGATTGAGCAGATGCGTGTGTGGGCATCTGAGCGAGGGCACGAGTGGGCGCCCAGGCGTGTTAATCTGTTAATTCGCGTTTGTGAGTGTGTACACTCATCCCTGCGTGTGAGCATTTGGCAGGGTGAGTGGCTGTTGCACGGGCGTGTGCGTCTGACGTGTGCCAGTCAGACGGTGCCCTGGCAGCAGTAGCTCCTGGAAAGCGACACCCCTCCCCTCCCATCTGGAGCATGCAACTGGGATGAGAGGGGCAGGGAAGAGTAGCACTGCTGCAGCGCGTTTCAGCACGAGGCCCTAACTGCCGCGCGGTAGCTGCTCCTTTTGTATCCGACGTGGGGCAACAAGGAGCGGCCTCGCATCATGCCGGCGCCACGTGCGTTCAGTCCCACGGACCGGAAGTGACGTTTGCTCGGTCCACAGCCTGACAGCAACCGACTGGGAACCGTGACCGGAAGGTGCCCAGGTACGAGCGCTCAGCTGGTGCCAGGTCAGCGGGTGGTAGGCAGGAGACACGGGGCCAGGCGGGACGGGTTCAGACACGGGGTGCCTGGCTGGGACAGCGACTGGGGTTGGAGGTTTCCTGCGGCGGTGCAGCCAGCGTAGGCCACCAGCTCCCGTGGTACGTGGGGCAGAGGAAGGACAGCAGAGCGGAGGCTGGAACCGCTCCGACAAGGCACCACTCTGCTTATGGTTGCCAGGTGTCCGGTTTTGAACTGGACGGTCCAGGCTTTCAGCTTTTTCTTCGGGGAAACAAATTGAGAAAATATAAATGCCCGCGAAAGCGGCAAGGAGTTCTGTGCCACAGGACTCCTCGCTGCTTTTGCAGATTCAGACTAACGCGGCTACTCCTCTGATAAATGTCTGGTATTTTCTAAATCAGATGGAATGCAGATTGTGATGTCATGTCAGGCGTGTCTGGTATTTTGGTGAAACCATCTGGCAACCCTAGCTCTGCTCCTTGCTTGGCACCATCTGGCAACCCTAGCTCTGCTCCTTGCTTGGCCGGGGTGGCGCCCTGCCTCTGTGGCAGGCCCTGACGTCACAGGGAGCGTGTTCCCCAGGAAATCCGGGCAGTGCAGCGGCTTCCGGTCCGCGCCACCCGGCCCCAAGGGAGAGGCGGCGGGAGGCGGCAGCGAGGTCAGAGCGTGACGCTGCCCCGCCCGGATCTCAGCCCTTGGGCGCCCCAGTGTGCACCCCGCCCGGCCGGGCCGCTCCCCTGTAGCTCCGCCCCCAGCGCTGCGCCCGCTGCCTCGTGGCCCGGCTCGGTGCGAAGCTGCCACTGCCGGCTACGAACAGCAGCGCACTGCTAGTGACGTCATTGCCCTGGCGCGGTGCATGCAAATGATGGAACGCGGGGCACGTTTTATGTGGGGCACACAGACGGGTCCCAGGCTCCGTCATTAATGGCAGGGGCGTGGCCTGGTCTGGGGGCGGGGCCACTGACCGGCAGGAACTCAGCTGGGACACAGAAGTGAGCGGCAGAAAACTCCTCGGGGTCTCCGGAAAATCCTCGCGCGGCCCCTCTGGGCTTGTGAACGGGACGCAGCAGAGGCAGCCGCCCCCCCTCCCCCCCCACCCGCCTCACGCTCCCCGCTGCACTTTCGAAGGCAACAGCAGCATCAGCCTGTCCCGCTGCCAGTCCCCACACAAGCCGGCTGGGAAATTTGGTGTTGGGGGGAGCAGACTGCATGGGGGGGAGAGGAGTTTGGTGGTGGTGGGGGATCAGACTGCATGGGGCGGGGAGGAGTTTGGGGGGTAGGGGATCAGACTGCACGGGGGGAGGAGTTTGGGGGGGATCAGACTGCACGGGGGGAGTTTTGTGGGGCGTAGGAGATCAGACTGCACGGGCGAGGAGTTTGGGGGGGATCAGACTGCACGGGGGGAGGAGTTTTGTGGGGGGTAGGAGATCAGACTGCACGGGGGGAGGAGTTTGGGGGGAGCAGACTGCACGGGGGGAGGAGGAGTTTGGGGGGGGGAGCAGACTGCACGGGGCGGAGAGGAGTTTGGTGGTGAGGGGGAGCAGACTGCACGGGGCGGAGAGGAGTTTGGTGGGGGGGATCAGACTGCACGGGGCGGAGAGGAGTTTGGTGGGGGGGATCAGACTGCACGGGGCGGAGAGGAGTTTGGTGGGGGGGATCAGACTGCACGGGGCGGAGAGGAGTTGGGGGGAGCAGACTGCACGGGGTGGGGAGCAGTTTGGGGGGGGATCAGACTGCACGGGGTGGGGAGCAGTTTGGAGGGGGATCAGACTGCACGGGGCGGGGAGGAGTTGGGGGGAGCAGACTGCACGGGGCGGGGAGGAGTTTGGGGGGGAGCAGACTGCACGGGGCGGAGAGCAGTTTGGGGGGGGAGCAGACTGCACGGGGCGGAGAGGAGTTTGGTGGGGGGGGAGCGGACTGCACGGGGGGGAGGAGCTTGGGGGGGATCGGACTGCACGGGGCGGGGAGGACTTTGGGAGGGGATCGGACTGCACGGGGCGGAGAGGAGGTTGGGGGGGATCGGACTGCACGCGGCGGAGAGAAATTTTGGGGGTGATCAGTCTGCAGGAGGCGGGGAGGAGTTTGGGGAGGGGAGCAGACTGCACGGGGCGGGGAGGAGTTTGGAGGGAGCAGACTGCACGGGGCAGGGACGAGTTTGGTGGTGAGGGGGAGAAGACTGCACTGGGGGAGAGGAGTTGGGGGGGAGCAGACTGCACGGGGCGGAGAGGAATTTGGGGGGGTTCACACTGCATTGGGCGGGGAGGAGTTTGGTGGGGGGGAGGAGACTGCATGGGGCGGGGAGGAGTTTGGTGGGGGGGAGCAGACTGCACGGGGCGGGGAGGAGTTTGGGGGGTTCAGACTCCACGGGGGGGGGAGGAGTTTGGGGGGGAAGGGTTGCCGCGGAGTCTCCTCTGCCGAGTGGGGGCGGGGCATCAGCTAAGGACGCTGCCGTCTCTGAGGCAGGAGCCCCGCCCAACAATGGGGAGGGGCGGGATGAGGGGGAGTAGGGAAAGTAGCCGCAGTGGCTTGTGGGAAACTGAGTGCCCCTGTCCGCAGCTCCCATCGGCCATTGCAGGGCCAGGGCAGGCCCGGCGCTGTTCGGTTGGGCGGGTGCAGCGGAAGTGACATCACAACGGGGCATTGACCAGGGAGCGACGCGGTTGGTCCCGCGCTCCTGTCACTCCAAGTGTTAGCGACGCATCCTGGGACTTGTAGTTCTCAGAGTGCGGCCTCCCGGGGCACGTCGCAGCGCGCCCCGCCCCTATCATAGCCCCGCCCCCCGGCATAGCCGCGCCCAGCGTGTTCTTAGTTCGGAATGGGGCATTTCTACCCTAAGAACAATCTTTTTTATTTGGAAATAACGGCCCTTAGCAGAGCAACAGTGCCGCTCGGTAGTCACCGGCGGTAATGCACGTGTAATTCCGTAGCGCCTCCACAGTGCCGCTCGGTGGTCATTGCCGGTAATGCACGTGTAATTCCGTAGCGCCTCCACAGTGCCGCTCGGTGGTCATTGCCGGTAATGCACGTGTAATTCCGTAGCGCCTCCACAGTGCCGCTCGGTGGTCATTGCGGGTAATGCACGTGTAATTCCATCGCCCCCAGCTGCTGTCCCTGCTCCGCACGCCACGTGGCCCCAGACTTGCCCTTTGACAGCAGGCAAAGTAAGAAGCTCGTTATTTCCAGGCTCCGCGGAGCCCTCTCCCCTCCTGCCCATGGCCCCCTCATCCCGCACTCCAGGCTCCGCACAGCCCTCTCCCCTCCTGCCCCCGGCCCCCTCATCCCGCACTGCAGGCTCCGCACAGCCCTCTCCCCTCCTGCCCCCGGCCCCCTCATCCCGCACTGCAGGCTCTGCGGGGGAGGAGTTTGGGGGGGATCAGACTGCACGGGGGGGAGAGGAGTTTGGGGAGGGGTTCAGACTGCACGGGGCGGAGCGCAGTTTGGGGGGGATCAGACTGCACAGGGCGGGGAAGAGTTTGGGGGGGATCGGACTGCAGGGGGCGGGGAGGAGTTTGGGGGGGATCAGACTGCACGGGGCGGGGAGGAGTTTGGGGAGGGGTTCAGACTGCACGGGGCGGAGCGCAGTTTGGGGGGGATCAGACTGCACAGGGCGGGGAAGAGTTTGGGGGGGATCGGACTGCAGGGGGCGGGGAGGAGTTTGGGGGGGATCAGACTGCACGGGGCGGGGAGGAGTTTGGGGGGGATCAGACTGCACGGGGGGGAGGATCAGACTGCACGGGGGGGAGGAGTTTGGGGGGGATCGGACTGCACGGGGCGGGGAGGAGTTTGGGGGGGGATCAGACTGCACGGGGTGGGGAGGAGTTTGGGGGGATCAGACTGCACGGGGGGGAGGATCAGATTCCACGGGGCGGCGAGGAGTTTGGGGAGGGGTTCAGACTGCACGGGGCGGAGAGGAGTTTGGGGAGGGGATCAGACTACACGGGGCGGAGAGGAGTTTGGGGGGCATCGGACTGCACGGGGTGGGGAGGAGTTTGGGGGGATCAGACTGCACGGGGGGGAGAGGAGTTTGGGGGGATCAGACTGCACGGAGCGGGGAGGAGTTTGGGGGGATCAGACTGCACGGGGGGGAGAGGAGTTTGGGGGGGATCAGACTGCACGGAGCGGGGAGGAGTTTGGGGGGAGGATCAGACTGCACGGGGCAGGGAGGAGCTTTGGGGGGGATCAGACTGCACGGGGCGGACAGGAGTTTGGGGGGGGGATCAGACTGCACGGGGCGGAGGGGAGTGTGGGGGGGATCAGACTGCACGGGGGGGAGAGGAGTTTGGGGGGGATCAGACTGCACGGAGCGGGGAGGAGTTTGGGGGGGATCAGACTGCACGGGGGGGAGGATCAGACTGCACGGGGCGGGGAGGAGTTTGGGGAGGGGTTCAGACTGCACGGGGCGGAGCGCAGTTTGGGGGGGATCAGACTGCACAGGGCGGGGAAGAGTTTGGGGGGGATCGGACTGCACGGGGCGGGGAGGAGTTTGGGGGGGATCAGACTGCACGGGGCGGGGAGGAGTTTGGGGGGGATCAGACTGCACGGGGGGGAGGATCAGACTGCACGGGGGGGAGGAGTTTGGGGGGGATCGGACTGCACGGGGCGGGGAGGAGTTTGGGGGGGGATCAGACTGCACGGGGTGGGGAGGAGTTTGGGGGGATCAGACTGCACGGGGGGGAGGATCAGATTCCACGGGGCGGCGAGGAGTTTGGGGAGGGGTTCAGACTGCACGGGGCGGAGAGGAGTTTGGGGAGGGGATCAGACTACACGGGGCGGAGAGGAGTTTGGGGGGCATCGGACTGCACGGGGTGGGGAGGAGTTTGGGGGGATCAGACTGCACGGGGGGGAGAGGAGTTTGGGGGGATCAGACTGCACGGAGCGGGGAGGAGTTTGGGGGGATCAGACTGCACGGGGGGGAGAGGAGTTTGGGGGGGATCAGACTGCACGGAGCGGGGAGGAGTTTGGGGGGAGGATCAGACTGCACGGGGCAGGGAGGAGCTTTGGGGGGGATCAGACTGCACGGGGCGGACAGGAGTTTGGGGGGGGGATCAGACTGCACGGGGCGGAGGGGAGTGTGGGGGGGATCAGACTGCACGGGGGGGAGAGGAGTTTGGGGGGGATCAGACTGCACGGAGCGGGGAGGAGTTTGGGGGGGATCAGACTGCACGGGGGGGAGGATCAGACTGCACGGGGCGGGGAGGAGTTTGGGGAGGGGTTCAGACTGCACGGGGCGGAGCGCAGTTTGGGGGGGATCAGACTGCACGGGGGGAGAGGAATTTGGGGGGATCGCACTGCACGGGGCGGGGAAGAGTTTGGGGGGATCGGACTGCACGGGGCGGGGAGGAGTTTGGGGGGGATCAGACTGCACGGGGGGGAGGATCAGACTGCACGGGGCGGGGGGAAGTTTGGGGGGATCAGACTGCACGGGAGGGAGTAGTTTGAGGGGGGATCAGACTGCACGGGGTGGGGAGGAGTTTGGGGGGATCAGACTGCACGGGGCGGGGAGGAGTTTGGGGGGGAAGGGTTGCCGCGGAGTCTCCTCTCCCGAGTGGGGGCGGGGCATCAGCTGCGGACGCTGCCGTCTCTGAGGCAGGAGCCCCGCCCAGCAATGGGGAGGGGCCGGATGAGGGGGAGTAGGGAAAGTAGCCGCAGTGGCTTGTGGGAAACTGAGTGCCCCTGTCCGCAGCTCCCATCGGCCATTGCAGGGCCAGGGCAGGCCCGGCGCTGTTCGGTTGGGCGGGTGCAGCGGAAGTGACATCACAACGGGGCATTGACCAGGGAGCGACGCGGTTGGTCCCGCGCTCGTGTCACTCCAAGTGTTAGCGACGCATCCTGGGACTTGTAGCTCTCATAGTGCGGCCTCCCGGGGCACGTCGCAGCGCGCCCCGCCCCTATCATAGCCCCGCCCCCCCGGCATAGCCCCGCCCAGCGTGTTCTTAGTTCGGAATGGGGCATTTCTACCCTAAGAACAATCTTTTTTATTCGGAAATAACGGCCCTTAGCAGAGCAACAGTGCCGCTCGGTAGTCACCGGCGGTAATGCACGTGTAATTCCGTAGCGCCCCCACAGTGCCGCTCGGTGGTCATTGCGGGTAATGCACGTGTAATTCCGTAGCGCCCCCACAGTGCCGCTCGGTGGTCATTGCGGGTAATGCACGTGTAATTCCATCGCCCCCAGCTGCTGTCCCTGCTCCGCACGCCACGTGGCCCCAGTCTTGCCCTTTGACAGCAGGCAAAGTAAGAAGCTCGTTATTTCCAGGCTCCGCGCAGCCCTCTCCCCTCCTGCCCGCGGCCCCCTCATCCCACACACCAGGCTCCGCGCAGCCCTCTCCCCTCCTGCCCCCGGCCCCCTCATCCCACACACCAGGCTCCGCGCCAGGATCCCACACACAAACTTCTCCTCCTTAGACTTTTAGTTGTGGGGAACAAATTCTGGGGAGTCACTTCCACTTGGGGAATCATGTTTCATACTTGACTCTGTTATCCCTACACTAAGGCTGGCCGAGAGACTGTCCCGGACTGATCGTAACAGACTGTTCTGTCCGCGAATGGGCTGAGAGTAAAGGTCGTGTTCGGAATCTGTGGCGCCCAATCTGAGGCTGTCCGAGGTGACTCTTAACGGACTGCTCCGTGCGCCAATGGGCGGTGACTAAAGGCGTGTTCTGGGGCTGCTGGCGGCCAATAGGTTGTCCGGGGTGGATTATAACAGACTCTTCTGTCCGCGAATGGGCTGTGACTAAGGGGCGTGTTCTGAATCAGAGGCACCCAATAGGCTGACCCGGCTGCATCTTAACGGACAGCTCTGTCTGCGAATGCGGTGTGACTAGGGGGAATGACCTGCCACTGCTCTCGACCAATAGGCTGTCCGGGGTGGATCTTAATGGGCTGCTCTGTCCTCGAATTGTCTGTGACTTAGGGGTGGTTCCTGGCTGTGTGCCAGCCAATGGGCTTTCGGAAGACAGCCTTGGCGGAGGATAGTGTCGCCCAATGGGCTGTCAGCAAAGGGGATCCTGCCTCTGGTTCGGCCAATGGGCTGTCGCAGGGGGGCGTTGTCTGACTGGGCGGCCGGCGCCGCCATGACAGGAAGGTCCGAGGAGCGCGCGGGGGCGCGAGCGAATCCTGGGTCCGAGTGCGAAGCTGCCCCGCCCCCAGCCCGCCCCTTGTTGGTGTCTGGCCCGGGGGAGGAGGGGGCGCGAGGGAAGGTGGGGGAGCGGGCTGGGGGTGGGGTGTCTGGCCTGGGGGAGAAGGGGGCGCGAGGGAAGGTGGGGGAGCGGGCTGGGGGTGGGGTGTCTGGACAGGGGTGAGGTGTAGGAGCAGGCTGGGTGTGAGGGGCCGGGGGGGGTGCTCGGCACTGGGGGGGGCAGGAGGGGGTGAGGGGCCGGGGGGGTGCTCGGCACTGGGGGGGGCAGGAGGGGGTGAGGGGCCGGGGGGGTGCTCGGCACTGGGGGGGGCAGGAGGGGGTGAGGGGCCGGGGGGGTGCTCGGCACTGGGGGGGCAGGAGGGGGTGAGGGGCCGGGGGGGTGCTCGGCACTGGGGGGGCAGGAGGGAGGGGGAGGGGCCGGGGGGGGCCTTGGCACTGGGGGGGGCAGGAGGGGACAGGGCGCGGGAGAGCGCAGGCGCGGGCGGCGCTGGCTGAGCGGGAAACTCCCGGGACGCTCGCGCCCACGAGGCGGGCGGGAAAACGCTGCGGGGGGGCGCTGAGGGGCGGAGCCTGGGGGGCGGGGCGGGAGCTGGCAGTGACGTGGAGCCCCCCCCCCCCCCGCCTGCTTCTCTCCGGGCCCCAGGCTGGACATCGGCGGGGCGGCCCCTGGCGGAGGTGGGGGGGCGATTTCTGCCCCCCCCCCCCCGGCGCTGCTGCCTCCCCGGGGAGCAGCGCCCCTGTGACCCCCCCCCCCCCCCACGTGGTGGCGGGCGCGGGAGCTGACCCGGGCTCCAGTCACGTGGGTGTCTCGGGGAGGGGGGGCTGCGGGCCACCGGGGCCCGGGAGTGTCACGTGCCCCTTCCCCCCGCCGGGGAGCCGCGCGCCCTCGAGGGGTGGTTCCCGCGGGCGGGGCACGCACAGAACGTGTCCCGCACGCGGGGGGGCGGGGCGGCCTGAGCCCTGCTCCCCGCGCTGCTCGCTGTCTGGGGGCGGGGCCGGGTGCCCGCTGAATCCCCCCTGTGCCCGGGGGGGGGGCAGTTCGGCGGGGGGCGCTGTGGGGGGGGATGCTCTGGCCCTGGCTGCCCGCAGTGCTGCCCAGTGCCCGGCTGTGCCTCCTGCAGAGGCCGAGAGCGTCCTGGGTGGGGGCGTGTGGGGAGAGGGGGGGAGTGGCTGAGAATTGGGGGGCAAACAGGTGACAGACAAACCAACCGACAGAAAAGCCTCCCTGCCTGGCCCCCAGCTGAGCGGAGAAACGTCCCCCTGGCGCCAGAGCACTGCAGGGCCCAGCCTAGTCGCTTTGTGCGCTCCAGCCCCACGGCGTGGGGAGGGGGCGACGGTGGAGGAGCCCCAAGCACCCAGGCCTTAGGTTCCCCACCCGCCTTCTAAGCACTGAGCATTTTAGGCCTGGCTGGACTAGAGAAGGGGGCACCAGGGGAGTTGCCGCTGAAGGCGCGCGGCCGCGCACAAACACCCCTCTGCCGCCCACCTCCCTTGCGGAGCCTTGCAGCGGCACTCGCCTTCCTGCTGGCCGGGGAATGGCGCGGTTGTTTTCCTGATCTGGTGGAGGGCGGCTGCCCCGTTGTGTCCCTGCTGGGGCAGCCTCGCCCCACCTCCAGCTGCGATTTGGGCTTCTGTTTGTTTCTGTTCATACAGTTTGCTGCAGTTTTCCATCCCCGAGGACCTGCGTGAAGCTGGTCCGACCAGAGATACGGGGATCGATTTTTAAGAGTAAGAGGTTTTGTTTTTAAAGCAGGGGTGAGGAACCTAATACCCCAGCTCACGTGAGTGTGGCCCTCGAGACTCAAGGTTCCCACACTAACGCTCTAGCTCCCCTCCAGATTGGTGATAGAAATGTAGCCGTGTTAGCCTGGGGTAGTTGAAGCAAAATGCAGGACAATGTAGCACTTTAAAGACTAACAAGATGGTTTATTAGATGATGAGCTTTCGTGGGCCAGACCCACTTCCTCAGATCAAATAGTGGAAGAAAGTAGTCACAACCGTATATACCAAAGGATACAATTAAAAAAAAGAACAAATATGAAAAGGACAAATCACATTGCAGAACAGGAGGGGGATGCGGTGGGGGGGAGGGGGAAGGAAGGTAAGTGTCTGTGAATTGATGATATTAGAGGTAGGGAGAGTGGGATGTTTGTGAGTTAATGGTATTAGAGGTGATAATTGGGGAAACTATCTTGGTAATGGGTGAGATAACAAACATTTGAATTAAGTCCTTGTTGGAAAGTGTCGAATTTTAACATGAATGACAGTTCAGAGGATTCCCTTTCAAGTGCAGATGTAAGTAAAAGGTCTTTGTAGCAGAATGCAGGTGGTCAAGTCATTGAGAGAGTGTCCTTTCTGGTTAAAATGGCAAGAAACTGTTTTCTCTTTGTGATCTTGTCTGATATCTGTTTTGTGGGCATTAATCCTTTGGCGAAGTGTCTGAGATGTTTGTCCAATGTACATAGCAGACGGACACTTTCGGCACACGATAGCATAGATTATATCTCTGGATGCGCAGGAATATGTGTTCTTGATCTTATAACTCACTTGGTTGGGTCCAATAATGGTATCAGCAGAATGAATATGTGGACAAAGCTGGCAACGGGGTTTGTTGCAAGGGAAGGTACCAGGGTTGGTATTAGTGTGGTATGTCCTGTGGTGGTTGGTAAGAATGATCTTGAGGTTAGGTGGTTGTCTATAGGAGACTATGGGTCTGTCTCCCAGAGCCTCTTTGAGTATGGTATCCTGTTCCAATATAGGCTGTAGTTTATTGATAATGTGTTGGACAGGTTTAAGTTGGGGGTTGTAGGTGATGACAAGTGGTGTTCTATTGTTGGTTTTCTTGGGTCTGTCTTGAAGTAGATGGTTTCTAGGTATTCGTCTGGCTCTTTCAATTTGCTTTTTTATTTCTCTGGGTGGCCAGATTGGAGCAGACAAATTCTGCTAGCCTGCCCCGCCCCGCCCCCCGCCCCCCCCCCTCCTCACAAGGGAAGCCTTGTGTGCGAGGGGAATGTGGGAAGCCTCTTCCTCCTTCTCAGTTGGGGCATGTGTTAATGCGGATGGTGGGGTTTGGGATTTTTTTTTCTTCACACTTGTGTGTAGGGTTGCCAGGTGTCTAGCACTGAGCCAGACAGCCCGGTAGTTGCACTTTTTGTCCGGTAAATAAATTTAGAAAATACCGGACATACAAAATGTCCAGTATTTTCTGCTTTTCCTCTGTGCCCAGCAGAAATAAGCCGGGGCGGGGAGATTGGCTGACTAATTAAAGGGGTCACAACTGGATTTTGCTCAACAAAAATGTTCCTGGTGGGGTTTTTTTGTTTGGTTGGCTTCTTTCCCTCAACAAAAATTTTCCTGGCCCCCCCCCCCCCCTTTTTTTTTTGCTGAAACCATCTGGCAACCCTACTAGTGTGTGCCTTCCGCCCCCCCCAATAAGGTTCCCCACCCCGTCTGAAAGCGAGAGTTGGGAGAACAGGTTACCTTGCGTTCCTGTGTCCTTATAAGGAAGTTGAAGGCTACTATAAAATCCCCCCTCATGGTCTCCTCTTCAGACTAAAGAAACCTAAATCCCTCAGCCTCTTCATAGAGCAATTGCTCCAGCCCCCTAATCGTTTTGGTTGTCCTCTGCTGGACCCTCTCCAATGTGTCCACATCCCTTCTGTAGTGGGGGGCCCAGAACTGGACACAGTACTCCAGATGTGGCCCCACCAAAGCCGAATAAAGGGGAATAATGACATCTCTGGATCTACTGGCAATGCTCCTCTTAATGCAACCTAATATGCCATTAGCCTTCTTGGCTACAAGGGCACACTGTTGACTCATCTCCAGCTTCTCATCCACTGTAACCCCCAGGTCCTGTCTGCAGAACTACTACTTAACTGGTTGGTCCCCAGCTTGTAACTATGCTTGGGATTCTTCCATCCCAAGTGCAGGACTGTACACTTGTCCTTGTTGAACCTCATCAGACTTCTTGTGGCCCAATCCTCCAATTTGTCTAAGTCATTCTGGACCCTATCTCTGCCCTTAGGCATCTTTTAGCCTTTTTGTTCTATTATTGTTTTTCTATTTGGTACTAGAAAATCAAACTTTCCTCCTGCTTGGGCCTCAAGTTTCACTCCAGCAGCCCTTCCACAAGTAGAATCGTCTGCAAAATAAAATGTCAGGGCTACCGTCATTAAGGTGCTTGTCCCTGTAAGGACATGTGACTGAACTGGTTGTTCAGAAGGTTTCTGGTGAATTGGTTTATGCACAGGTATGCCTCCCGTTCTTCTTTAACCACCGCAGTCTCTTGTTTTTGTCCGGAAGCAAATTCTCTGCCAAGCCACCTTTTTTCCCTTTCATGTAATTGTCTGCTCTTTCGTTCGGTGTGGTAGACTTGTTCTAGTGTGGCATTAGACAACCGAGCCACAGAAAAGTCTGCCTTGGTACCACTGAGTACCGGCCCAGACCAAAGTAGCTTTCAGACACCTTAAGAGAGTCTTGATTTGCAATTCTCCCCTTTCTTCTCCTTGGATTTTCAACTAGGAAAGTGTGCTAATCCTCTGCTTTTGCGGAAAAACTTGCCAGCTGTCTACACTGGCCGCTTGAATTTCCGCAAAAGCACTGACGATCTCATGTAAGATTGTCAGTGCTTTTGCGGGAATACTATGCTGCTCCCGTTCGGGCAAAAGTCTTTTTTCGAAAGACTTCTGCGCAAAAGGGCCAGTGTAGACAGCAGAGAGTTCTTTTCCGCAAAAAAGCCCCGATGGCGAAAATGGCGATTGGGGCTTTTTTGCAGAAAAGCGCGTCTAGATTGGCCACGGACGCTTTTCCGTAAAAAGTTTACATACCCAGTATCTTGTGAAGAACTTGTCACCTCAGCACAGGGTCCCGGGGCGGGCTTTACCATAAGGGACCCGGAGAGATCATCTAGGCCAGCTGGAGGGGGCAGGGCAGGGCAGGGCAGGGGAGGGGAGAGGAGAGGAGAGGAGAGGAGAGGAGAGGAGGTTGGCCACTGAAAATGTTGCAGTATTAATTTTCCTTTTATTTGACTTCATATCAAACAAATATTTACAGTTTAAATGACCTTGTTAATTCTCCCTTGTGTTAGTACTCTTTCTTCCAGAACGTTTTAAAAACACAGACGAGACATGTCTTCGCCTGGGTGGCAGGCATCCGAAGAAGGGCACGTGACCTCGATCTTGGAGCACGAGACAAAACTCACTCCGCTCCTGGAGGGGAAATGTTAGAGGCAACACTGGGCTCCAGTGAGCAGCAGCCAGGTGACGCACGTGTCTGTCCTTTCCACACATCTAGGGTGGCCTAGCTCCTAACCGTTCTCTGTCTCTTTTTTGGTCCCTGTAGACTTGGAGGAGATGAGAGGCTGGCCACGTGGTGGCAGAGACCGAAAGGAGCCACCCTCCCGAGACCCTGCCGGCAGATGGAAACCAGACAGCGATCTATGGAAGAAGAGCAAATAGCAATTGGCTCAAGGTAAGTATCGAGGGAGGGCCGCACAGACGTTTGCGAGCGTGGTACGGGTCCCTGAGAAAAGGCCCTCTGGCTCGTGGTGGAAGAACTTGAAAATACGAAGTACAAAAGTCACAGTGTTGTACTTAAAAGAAGTACTCGGGATCTTTTTCAGAGGGATAAGGCAACACGCCACATTTATTGATCACACACACACACACATTAATTTATTTATATATATATATATATATATATTTATTTATTTACCACATGCATATGATAAGTATTGATTATTCTGTGTCACTCACGCACTCACTCTCACACACACACACACACACACACGTGCACAAGCACACTCCGTCTTGCTGTTGTTACCAACTTGTTGCTCCCCTTAACTTCACTGGCCAGGTGAGTTAGATGGGGGAGGGGTGGAGCCGGACTTCTGCTGATCCGGATCGATGCTCCGATGGTGACAAGATGAGACCCGGAGTCCTCTGCAAGACAACTCACTTTTATAGCAGCTTCCCTCTTATGCAAATATATCCCAGATTCAAAATCTGGGTCTGTGTCCTTTGGTCCCTTTGTGGGTGCTGTCTGTTAAGAGAGGGTGTTTTCCAAAGAAGGTGCTTGCTTCTAATCCCCAAGGCCTTCAATATGTCTGCTCTTCTTTCTTGAGCCCTCTTGACACCTTGGGTCTGGCTTCTACCCCCTTTTCAACTGGTGTAGCTCTCTGGAGGTGCTTGGCTCCCAAGTGTTACTCATTCACACCTCGTTCATTCAACTGGGCAATTGATTACAGAGTGGGGGGAGAGAGTGGGGGAAAGATCTTATTCTACTCCTAGCAAATGACATTTTTACCTCTTTAACTATATACTCTGTATTAGAACCCTATGTAGAAAACTAAGTTACAAGGTTATATGGATTCAAGTTCTAATACAAAGTGACAAGGTCATATGGATTAATACAAAGTTACAAGGTTATATGGAGAGGCACAGTGTCAAGTCATATGAAGTACATAGGTTTATCTACAACAGAAACTGAACACCGATTTTTGTATTTTTAAAAATGTCATTAATCCCCCCCCCCCCCCGCCACCCTCCCCGAATCTCCTGGCTGGCGATACTTAACGTGTCTAGGATCATACGGAAAACTAAGTGAGTAGGCTGCCAATTGACCTAGCGTCACGCATGCCGAGAGTTGGCAAAACTGGGATTGAAATAAAGACTTGGTCTCCCAGCAGCACCGAGGAGCCCCAGCCATGGATTAGGGCCTCGTGGGAATAGTTGTCTCCTAATTGATCTAATCTTTGGCTTTTGAGTTTGATATTATTGGTGAGTCCTTCTAGGCGACTGTTACTCGGCGTGCATGCGTGCGCACGTAAGTATGAGTGCAAGTGTGTGCGTCCGCAAGTGTCCATTTGCGTGTGTGTGCACGTGCCTGCGTGCGGGCAGATTGAGCAGATGCGTGTGTGGGCATCTGAGCGAGGGCACGAGTGGGCGCCCAGGCGTGTTAATCTGTTAATTCGCGTTTGTGAGTGTGTACACTCATCCCTGCGTGTGAGCATTTGGCAGGGTGAGTGGCTGTTGCACGGGCGTGTGCGTCTGACGTGTGCCAGTCAGACGGTGCCCTGGCAGCAGTAGCTCCTGGAAAGAGACACCCCTCCCCTCCCATCTGGAGCATGCAACTGGGATGAGAGGGGCAGGGAAGAGTAGCACTGCTGCAGCGCGTTTCAGCACGAGGCCCTAACTGCCGCGCGGTAGCTGCTCCTTTTGTATCCGACGTGGGGCAACAAGGAGCGGCCTCGCATCATGCCGGCGCCACGTGCGTTCAGTCCCACGGACCGGAAGTGACGTTTGCTCGGTCCACAGCCTGACAGCAACCGACTGGGAACCGTGACCGGAAGGTGCCCAGGTACGAGCGCTCAGCTGGTGCCAGGTCAGCGGGTGGTAGGCAGGAGACACGGGGCCAGGCGGGACGGGTTCAGACACGGGGTGCCTGGCTGGGACAGCGACTGGGGTTGGAGGTTTCCTGCGGTGCAGCCAGCGTAGGCCACCAGCTCCCGTGGTACGTGGGGCAGAGGAAGGACAGCAGAGCGGAGGCTGGAACCGCTCCGACAAGGCACCACTCTGCTTATGGTTGCCAGGTGTCCGGTTTTGAACTGGACGGTCCAGGCTTTCAGCTTTTTCTTCGGGAAACAAATTGAGAAAATATAAATGTCCGCGAAAGCGGCAAGGACTTCTGTGCCACAGGACTCCTCGCTGCTTTTGCAGATTCAGACTAACGCGGCTAGTCCTCTGATAAATGTCTGGTATTTTCTAAATCAGATGGAATGCAGATTGTGATGTCATGTCAGGTGTGTCTGGTATTTTTGGTGAAACCATCTGGCAACCCTAGCTCTGCTCCTTGCTTGGCCGGGGTGGCGCCCTGCCTCTGTGGCAGGTCCTGACGTCACAGGGAGCGTGTTCCCCAGGAAATCCGGGCAGCGCAGCGACTTCCGGTCCGCACCACCCGGCCCCAAGGGAGCCGCGGCGGGAGGCGGCAGGGAGGTCAGAGCGTGATGCTGCCCCGCCCGGATCTCAGCCCTTGGGCGCCCCAGTGTGCACCCCACCCGGCCGGGCCGCTCCCCTGTAGCTCCGCCCCCAGCGCTGTGCCCGCTGCCTCGTGGCCCGGCTCGGTGCGAAGCTGCCACTGCTGGCTACGAACAGCAGCGCACTGCTAGTGACGTCATTGCCCTGGCGCGGTACATGCAAATGATGGAACGCGGGGCACGTTCTATCGGCTCCCCGGCGCATGACACATGGGTTTGTGTGGCACACAGACGGGTCCCAGGTTCTGTCATTAATGGCAGGGGCGTGGCCTGGTCTGGGGGCGGGGCCACTGACTGGCAGGAACTCAGCTGGGACACAGAAGTGAGCGGCAAAAAACTCCTCGGGGTCTCCGGAAAATCCTCGCGCGGCCCCTCTGGGCTTGTGAACGGGACGCAGCAGAGGCAGATGCCCCCCCTCCCCCCCCACCCGCCTCACGCTCCCTGCTGCACTTTCGAAGGCAACAGCAGCATCAGCCTGTCCCGCTGCCAGTCCCCTCACAAGCCGGCTGGGAAATTTGGTGTTGGGGGGAGCAGACTGCACGGGGCGGAGAGGAGTTTGGTGGTGGTGGGGGATCAGACTGCGCAGGGGGAGGAGTTTGGGGGGGGATCAGACTGCACGGGACGGAGAGGAGTTTGGGGGGAGCAGACTGCACGGGGTGGAGAGGAGTTTGGGGGGGAGCAGACTGCACGGGGCGGAGAGGAGTTTGGGGGGGAGCAGACTGCACGGGGCGGAGAGGAGTTTGGGGGGGAGCAGACTGCACGGGGCGGAGAGGAGTTTGGTGGTGAGGGGGAGCAGACTGCAAGGGGCGGAGAGGAGTTGGGGGTTGCAGACTGCACGGGGCGGAGAGGAGTTGGGGGGAGCAGACTGCACGGGGCGGAGAGGAGTTTGGTGGTGAGGGGGAGCAGACTGCAAGGGGCGGAGAGGAGTTGGGGGGAGCAGACTGCACGGGGCGGAGAGGAGTTTGGGGGGGATGAGACTGCACGGGGGGAGGAGTTTGGTAGGGGGGGTTCAGACTGCACGGGGGGGAGGAGCTTGGTGGGGGGGAGCAGACTGCATGGGGCGGGGAGGAGTTTGGTGGGGGGGAGCAGACTGCACGGGACGGAGAGGAGTTGGGGGGGATCAGACTGCACGGGGCGGGGAGGAGTTTGGGGGGGATCAGACTGCACGGGGCGGAGAGGAGTTTGGTGGGGGGGAGCAGACTGCACGGGACGGAGAGGAGTTGGGGGGGAGCAGACTGCACGGGGCGGAGAGGAGTTGGGGGGGGAGCAGACTCCACGGGGCCGAGAGGAGTTTGGGAGGGGTTCAGACTGCACGGGGTGGAGAGGAGTTGGGGGGGGAGCAGACTGCACGGGGCGGGGAGGAGTTTGGGGAGGGGAGCAGACTGCACAGGGCGGAGAGGAGTTTGGTGGGGTTCAGACTGTACCGGGCGGGGAGGAGTTGTGGGGGGCAGACTGCACGGGGTGGAGAGGAGTTTGGTGGGGGGGAGGAGACTGCATGGGGCGGAGAGGGGTTTGGTGGGGGGGGATCGGACTGCACGGGGCGGAGAGGAGTTTGGTGGGGGGGGATCGGACTACACGGGGTGGAGAGGAGTTTGGGGGGGGATCGGACTGCACGGGGCGGAGAGGAGTTTGGGGGGGGATCGGACTGCACGGGGCTGGGAGGAGTTTGGGGGGGATCAGACTGCACGGGGGGAGGAGTTTGGAGGGGGATCAGACTGCACGGGGCGGAGAGGAGTTTGGTGGTGAGGGGGAGCAGACTGCACGGGGCGGGGAGGAGTTTGGGGAGGGGATCAGACTGCACGGGGCGGGGAGGAGTTTGGGGAGGGGATCAGACTACACGGGGCGGGGAGGAGTTTGGGGGGATCAGACTGCACGGGGGGAGGAGTTTGGTGGGGGGGGGTCAGACTGCACGGGGCGGGGAGGAGTTTGGTGAGGGGGGATCTGACTCCACGGGGCGGAGAGGAGTTTGGTGGTGAGGGGGAGCAGACTGCACGGGGCGGAGGCGAGTTTGGGAGAGGTTCAGAATGCAAGGGGCGGAGAGGAGTTGGGGGGGGAGCAGAGTGCAAGGGGCGGGGAGGAGTTTGGGGGGGATCAGACTGAACAGGGCGGGGAGGAGTTTGGGGGGATCAGACTGCACGGGGGGGAGGTTGGGGGGGGATCAGACTGCACGGGGGGAATTTGAGGGGGGAGGATCAGACTGAACGGGGCGGAGAGGAGTTTGGGGGGGATCAGTCTGCATGGGGCGGGGAGGAGTTTGGGGGGCATCAGACTGCACGGGGCGGGGAGGAGTTTGGGGGGGATCAGACTGCACGGGGCGGGGAGGAGTTTGGGGGAGATCCGACTGCATGGGGCGGAGAAGAGTTTGGGAGGGGTTCAGACTGCACGGGGCGGAGAGGAGTTGGGGGGGGGATCAGACTGCACGGGGCGGAGAGGAGTTTGGTGGTGAGGGGGAGCAGACTGCAAGGGGCGGAGAGGAGTTGGGGGGAGCAGACTGCATGGGGCGGAGAGGAGTTTGGGGGGGAGCAGACTGCACGGGGCGGAGAGGAGTTCGGGGGGGATCAGACTGCACTGGGCGGAGAGGAGTTTGGTGGGGGGATCAGACTGCACGGGGCGGAGAGGAGTTTGGTGGGGGGGATCAGAATGCACGGGGGGGAGAGGAGTTTGGGGGGGATCAGACTGCACGGGGCGGGGAGGAGTTTGGTGGCGGGGATCAGACTGCACGGGGCGGAGAGGAGTTTGGTGGTGGCGGGGATCAGACTGCACGGGGCGGAGAGGAGTTTGGTGGTGGCGGGGAGCAGACTGCACGGAGCGGGGAGGAGTTTGGTGGGGGGGAGCAGACTGCACGGGGCGGGGAGGAGTTTGGTGGGGGGGAGCAGACTGCACGGGGCGGGGAGGAGTTTGGTGGGGGGGAGCAGACTGCACGGGGCGGGGAGGAGTTTGGTGGGGGGGAGCAGACTGCACGGGGCGGGGAGGAGTTTGGTGGGGGGGAGCAGACTGCACGGGGCGGAGAGGAGTTTGGTGGGGGCGGGATCAGACTGTACGGGGCGGAGAGGAGTTTGGGGGGGGGAGCAGACTGCACGGGGCGGAGAGGAGTTTGGTGGGGGGGATCGGACTGCACGGGGCGGAGAGGAGTTTGGGAGGGGATCGGACTGCACGGGGCGGATAGGAGTTTGGGGGGGATCGGACTGCACGGGGCGGGGAGGAGTTTTGGGGGGAGCAGACTGCACGGGGCGGAGAGGAGTTTGGTGGTGAGGGGGAGCAGACTGCAAGGGGCGGAGAGGAGTTGGGGGGAGCAGACTGCACGGGGCGGAGAGGAGTTTGGGGGGGATGAGACTGCACGGGGGGGAGGAGTTTGGTAGGGGGGGTTCAGACTGCACGGGGGAGGAGCTTGGTGGGGGAGAGCAGACTGCACGGGGCGGGGAGGAGTTTGGTGGGGGGGAGCAGACTGCACGGGGAGGGGAGGAGTTTGGTGGGGGGGAGCAGACTGCACGGGGCGGGGAGGAGTTTGGGGGGGATCAGACTGGGCGGGGAGGAGTTTGGGGGGGGGAGCAGACTGCACGGGACGGAGAGGAGTTGGGGGGGAGCAGACTGCACGGGGCGGGGAGGAGTTTGGTGGTGAGGGGGAGCAGACTGCACGGGGTGGAGAGGAGTTGGGGGGGGAGCAGACTCCACGGGGCCGAGAGGAGTTTGGGAGGGGTTCAGACTGCACGGGGTGGAGAGGAGTTTGGGGGGGGAGCAGACTGCACGGGGTGGAGAGGAGTTGGGGGGGGAGCAGACTGTACGGGGCAGGGAGGAGTTTGGTGTGGGGGGAGCAGACTGCACGGGGCGGGGAGGAGTTTGGTGCCGGGGGAGCAGACTGCACGGGGCGGGGAGGAGTTTGGGGAGGGGAGCAGACTGTACCGGGCGGGGAGGAGTTGTGGGGGGCAGACTGCACGGGGTGGAGAGGAGTTTGGTGGGGGGGAGCAGACTGCATGGGGCGGAGAGGGGTTTGGTGGGGGAGGGATCGGACTGCACGGGGCTGGGAGGAGTTTGGGAGGGGATCGGACTGCACGGGGCGGGGAGGAGTTTGGAGGGGGATCAGACTGCACGGGGCGGAGAGGAGTTTGGTGGTGAGGGGGAGCAGACTGCACGGGGCGGGGAGGAGTTTGGGGAGGGGATCAGACTGCACGGGGCGGGGAGGAGTTTGGGGAGGGGATCAGACTACACGGGGTGGGGAGGAGTTTGGGGAGGGGATCAGACTACACGGGGCGGAGAGGAGTTTGGGGGGGAGCAGACTCCACGGGGCCGAGAGGAGTTTGGGGGGGAGCAGACTCCACGGGGCGGAGAGGAGTTTGGGGGGGTTCAGACTGCACGGGGCGGAGAGGAGTTGGGGGGGGAATCAGACTGCACGGGGCGGGGAGGAGTTTGGTGAGGGGGGGGAGTAGACTGCACGGGGCGGAGAGGAGTTTGGGGGGGTTCAGACTGCACGGGGCGGGGAGGAGTTTGGGGGGATCAGACTGCACGGGGCGGGGAGGAGTTTGGGGGGGATCAGACTGCACGGGAGGGAGTAGTTTGAGGGGGGATCAGACTGCACGGGGTGGGGAGGAGTTTGGGGGGATCAGACTGCACGGGGCGGGGAGGAGTTTGGGGGGGAAGGGTTGCCGCGGAGTCTCCTCTCCCGAGTGGGGGCGGGGCATCAGCTGCGGACGCTGCCGTCTCTGAGGCAGGAGCCCCGCCCAGCAATGGGGAGGGGCCGGATGAGGGGGAGTAGGGAAAGTAGCCGCAGTGGCTTGTGGGAAACTGAGTGCCCCTGTCCGCAGCTCCCATCGGCCATTGCAGGGCCAGGGCAGGCCCGGCGCTGTTCGGTTGGGCGGGTGCACCGGAAGTGACATCACAACGGGTATTGACCAGGGAGCGACGCGGTTGGTCGCGCGCTCGTGTCACTCCAAGTGTCAGCGACGCATCCTGGGACTTGTAGTTCTCATAGTGCGGCCTCCCGGGGCACGTCGCAGCGCGCCCCGCCCCTATCATAGCCCCGCCCCCCGGCATAGCCCCGCCCAGCATGTTCCAGCTTCCTTCCGACCCCACCTGCATCTCAGGACGTCCCGGCAGCGCTACTCAGGCCCTGCTCACGTCTGCCCGCGCCCTCTGCACGGCCCCCCCCGCCCGACCTGCACCCCCTTCCCCACCCCCAGTCCATTCTGCACCCCCCGCCCAACCTGCACCCCCTTCCCCACCCCCAGTCCATTCTGCAACCCCTGCCCAATCTGCACCCCTTTCCCCACCCCCAGTCCATTCTGCACCCCCCGCCCAATCTGCATCCCTTTCCCCACCCCCAGTCCATTCTGCACCCCCCGCCCAACCTGCACCCCCTTCTCCCACTTCAGTGCATTCCTCACTCCCAGCCCAACCTGCACCGCCTTCCCCCACCTCAGTGCATTCCTCACTCCCAGCCCAACCTGCACCGCCTTCCCCTCGCCCCTGCCCAACCTGCACCCCCTGCCCAACCTGCACCCCCTTCTCCCACCCCCGTCCATTCTGCACCCCCTGTCCAATCTGCACCCCTTTCCCCACCCCCAGTCCATTCTGCACCCCCCGCCCAATCTGCACCCCCTGCCCCACTCCAGTCCATTATGCACCCCCCGCCCGACCTGCACCCCCTTCTCCACCTCAGTGCATTCCTCACTCCCAGCCCAACCTGCACCGCCTTCCCCACCCCCCAGTCCATTCTACACCCCCTGCCCAATCTGCACCCCCTTCTCCCACCCCCAGTCCATTCTGCATCCCTTTCCCCACTCCCAGTCCATTCTACACTCCCTGCCCAATCTGCACCCCTTTTCCCACCCCCAGTCCATTCTTCACCCCTGCCCAATCTGCACCCCCTGCCCAATCTGCACCCCTTTCCCCACCCCCAGTCCATTCTACACCCCATGCCCAATCTGCACCCCTTTCCCCACCCCCAGTCCATTCTACACCCCCTGCCCAATCTGCACCCCTTTCCCCACCCCCAGTCCATTCTACACCCCCTGCCCAATCTGCATCCCTTTCCCCACCCCCAGTCCATTCTGCACCCCTGCCCAATCTGCACCCCCTGCCCAATCTGCACCCCTTTCCCCACCCCCAGTCCATTCTACACCCCCTGCCCAATCTGCACCCCTTTCCCCACCCCAGTCCATTCTGCACCCCCCGCCCGACCTGCACCCCCTTCTCCACCTCAGTGCATTCCTCACTCCCAGCCCAACCTGCACCGCCTTCCCCACCCCCCAGTCCATTCTACACCCCATGCCCAATCTGCACCCCTTTCCCCACCCCCAGTCCATTCTACACCCCCTGCCCAATCTGCACCCCTTTCCCCACCCCCAGTCCATTCTACACCCCCTGCCCAATCTGCATCCCTTTCCCCACCCCCAGTCCATTCTGCACCCCTGCCCAATCTGCACCCCCTGCCCAATCTGCACCCCTTTCCCCACCCCCAGTCCATTCTACACCCCCTGCCCAATCTGCACCCCTTTCCCCACCCCAGTCCATTCTGCACCCCCCGCCCGACCTGCACCCCCTTCTCCACCTCAGTGCATTCCTCACTCCCAGCCCAACCTGCACCGCCTTCCCCACCCCCCAGTCCATTCTACACCCCCTGCCCAATCTGCACCCCCTTCTCCCACCCCCAGTCCATTCTGCAACCCCTGCCCAATCTGCACCCCCTTCTCCCACCCCCAGTCCATTCTGCATCCCTTTCCCCACTCCCAGTCCATTCTACACTCCCTGCCCAATCTGCACCCCCTTCTCCCACCCCCAGTCCATTCTACACCCCCTGCCCAATCTGCACCCCCTTCTCCCACCCCCAGTCCATTCTGCAACCCCTGCCCAATCTGCACCCCCTTCTCCCACCCCCAGTCCATTCTGCATCCCTTTCCCCACCCCCAGTCCATTCTGCACCCCTGCCCAATCTGCACCCCCTGCCCAATCTGCACCCCTTTCCCCACCCCCAGTCCATTCTGCACCCCTGCCCAATCTGCAGCCCCTGCCCAATCTGCATCCCTTTCCCAACCCCCAGTCCATTCTGCGCCCCCTGCCCAATCTGCACCCCTTTCCCCACTCCCAGTCCATTCTGCACCCCCTGCCCAATCTGCACCGCCTTCCCCACCCCCCGTCCATTCTGCACCCCGTGCCCTATCTGCACCGCCTTCCCCACCCCCTGCCCAACCTGCACCCCTTTCCCCACCCCCCATCCATTCTGCACCCCCTGCCCCACCCCAGTCCATTCTGCACCCCCCGCCCGACCTGCACCCCCTTCTCCCACCTCAGTGCATTCCTCACTCCCAGCCCAATCTGCACCCCTTTCCCCACCCCCAGTCCATTCTGCACCCCCCACCCAATCTGCACCCCTTTCCCCACCCCCATCCATTCTGCACCCCTGCCTAACCTGCACCCCTTTCCCACCACCCTGTCCATTCTACACCCCCTGCCCAATCTGCAACCCTCTTACCGCACCCCCCAGTCCATTCTGCACCCCCTGCCCAATCTGCACTCCCTTCCCCCACCTCCCAATCCATACAACACCCCCTGCCTAACCTGCACTCCCTTCCCCACCACCCTGTCCATTCTACACCCCCTGCCCAATCTGCAACCCTCTTACCGCACCCCCCAGTCCATTCTGCACCCCCTGCCCAATCTGCACTCCCTTCCCCCACCTCCCAGTCCATACAACACCCCCTGCCCAATCTGCACTCCCTTTCCCACCCCCAGGCCATTCTACACCCTCTGCCCAACCTGCAACCTTCTTCTCCCACCCCCAGTCCGTACAACACCCCCTGCCTAACCTGCACTCCCTTCCCCACCCCCAGGCCAGTCAACACCCCCTCCTCAACCTGCACCCCCTTCCCTGACCACTAAGTGTATTCAACCCCTCCCCTCCCCTCCCACCCAAACTGCCTCTCGTGTTTCTCTCTTGTTGCTCTCTCGTATTGGCCAGTAGGTTCTGTCTGTCTGTTTCTGTCTGTGTCTTTGTCCTTGCTCTGCTTTTGCGGTGTCTTTGTACAGGACACGTACAGGCATTCCAGGTGAGCATCTCCATGGGTTAATGGCCCAGGAGCTAAGGGGAATTGTGCAGGTACGCCAGTCGCGCAAGGGAGAGCACGGGAGACCAGTGGTGTGTCATGGCAGAGTGACTCAGTATTGTTGTAATGGACCCGATACAGAGGGGTGGAGAGGGGGGGTCTAAAGCAGTGGTCTCCAACCTTTTTACACCCAAGATCACTTTTAAATGACAGACCAAGCCAAGATTTACTGCCCTGCCCCTTCCTTGAAGCCCCGCTCTCTCTATTCTCCTCCTCTCCATCACTTGCTGTCCCCAATCCTTATACTGCTACTTTTCTTTAAAAAAAACAATTCTTCTGTAGAATGAGGTTTTTCCAACATTTGGCCTGTCTAGACTGGACCAAATGTCAGAAAAAAAACCCTTCTTCTGGAAGCCACCTTATTCCTTGGGGAAAGAGGAATATAGGGGTGACCGAAAGAGCCAGATTGTTCTTCCACTAAAAAAGCGGAAGAACAAACGCAACCCTGGATGCAGAAGAGTTTTTCTGAGATATCTCCAGAATCCTGAAAAACTCCTGCAGTCTAGCCGGACCCCAGCTGGGTTGAGACAGGATGTGTAGTCTCTGCGGTGGGAATGAGGGATTTGGGTGTGGGAAGGGGTGAGAGGTGCAAGCTGTGGGAGGAAATCTGGATGGAGGAGGAGGTGGAGAAGGGGACACTGGCTCGGGGAGGGGGCTCCAGGCTGGGCGGTGTTGGGATACTAAGCAAGTCACAGGCTTGTGGATGTGAGAATGCAGGAATTTGGGTTGGGGTATGTGAAGGGCTCAGGGCAGGGGGTTCCAGTGTTTGATAGGCTCAGATCTAGGGTCTGGGGAAGGGGGAGTGCAGGAGTGGTTGTGGCCAGATGGGGGCTAGGCCCCAATTGGGGGTTTGTTGGCCAAGCTCCATTTTTAAATAAAATACTATGTTAAGCACAAAAAGTTTCTGCAGTGTCTTTATTTATGAGAATGGCAGGGAACCTGCCTTGAGTCAGGGGTCACTGACGCATAGAAAAGTCCTTTGGGAGCAGGGGACACAATACTGGGGAGGGGTGCTAGTGGGTTCTGGGACAGGGAACAGGGTGCCAGTGGGGGCAGGGGAGAGGGGGCAGGGTGCCAGGACAGGTTTCTGCAGCAGGGGACAGGGTCCTGGGGGGGGGACAGGTTTCTGCAGTAGGAGACAGGGTGCCAGAGGGAACCGGTTCCTGCAGGGGGGGCAGGGTGCCGTGGGACAAGTTTCTGCAGAGTGGGGAAGGGTTATACAGCGGGGTGGGGGGGGGGCAAGGGAGAGGGAACGGGGCCAGGAGGGCAGGGGACAGGTTTGGGGCAGAGGAGAGGAAACAAGGTTGGGGGCAGGGAGTTCCCTACACCAGCCACGGAGGGAAGCCTCCGACCCGCGCTCCCTCCGGACTGACCGCAGGGCAGCCAGGCTGGAGTGAAGAGAAGCGGCTGCCCGGAGAGCTGGTCGTGGCGCTCAGCCAGGGTGCACCAAGCTCCACGTGGGCAGGCGCAGAGGAGAAGCCGCCGATCAGCTGGAGCGCGGGGCAGCGTCTTTCTGCTGAAAGCCACAGTCAGCTGGCTGGGGTGTTTCAGCCCTCCAGGCCTCCCAGCTCCCACCATTCCTTGCAGCTACACACCTGTGTTGTTGCTCGGTGAGTAGCTGGTCCTCAAATGAGGAAATCTAATGTAAATGTACTGCGCACGCACGCAGTTCAGAGAGGGCTGAAGAGCTACTCTTAGAGCCTCAACATCTACCGGTAGATCGTGATCTATTGGTTGGTGACCATGGGGCTAAAGGCAAGAATTCCTGCAGCCAGAGACCTTAGTGAGTGAGAGCTCACGCTGGTCTTTTTCGGCCGCCCTTGCAGAGGAATCAGTGCGGGGCCGTGGGCGGAGAATAAATCGCCCGAGATGGACTTGAGCTGCCTGGACGTGATTCTCGGAACACGTGAAGGGTCCTCATTGTTCGGCCTTCCCATGGCTCTGTGTGAGTAAGAGGTGCATGCTTTGAAATCTTCAAGCGTCCTGGCAGTATTTTTCTTCTGAGGCCGAGAGCTTCCTGCTGGGGCACGGAGCCTGGTGGCTTGGGGACTGGTGAAGGGGCATAGGCAGTTCAACAGAGCGTGGATAGATATTCAAGGCCTCCGTTCTCTCCGCGTTCCTGGACTGGCAGCGGGAGGGGGCGGCCGATGGTGGGAGGCAGCGGTGCGATGGTGGGAGGAGAAGCGATGCCGCATCCTTGCGGACTGAAAAGCTAAGTTGTTTGTTTGTTTTTTCCCCTCTGCTGTGTTCGGTAGCGAGCGATAAGAAGTCAACCCTCCCGGTGTCCTCCCGTCTGGGGATGGAACGGAAATGAGAACAGCGAGCTCGGGAGCTTGGTCGAAGCGAGGCGAGAACCGTCCGGCTGGGGGAGCGGAGCAGCCATCGCTGACAGGGAGATAAGTGTCGGGTCTGGAAATCTCTCGGCTTACGGCCCACTCGGGTCTAGGAAGGGAAGTCACATTTGCTTAGACAGCGAGTCCGAGCGGAGGTTCCCGAGGTGCTTACTTGGTAGTGGGAGAAACAGGGCTCCCGTTTGTCAGGGGTGCTGGTTTCTCTGGAACACGGTGTCCTTCTCAGCAGACGCTTGGCTCGAGGAGGAAGACGCAAGGTGGTAAGGTTTCTGACTGCCTCTTATGTGTTTCTCTCTTGTTGCTCTCTAGTATTGGCCAATACGTTCTGTCTGTCTGTTTCTGTCTGTGTCTTTGTCCTTGCTCTGCTTCTGCCGTGTCCTTGTACAGCACACTTGCAGGCATTCCAGGTGAGCATCTCCAAGGGTTAAGGGCTCAGGAGCCAATGGGAATGCTGCAGGTACGCCAGTCGCGCAAGGGAGAGCGGTGGTGCGTCATGGCTGACTGACTCAGTGTTCTTGTAGAGGACCCGATACGTAGGCGAGACGGGGGGAAAGGGCTAAAGGATAGCATTCCCTCAGCCACAGACCTTAGTGAGTGAGAGCTAACGCTGGGCTTTTTCGGCCACCCTTGCAGAGGAATCAGTGAGGGGCCGTGGGCTGAGAAGAGATCGTTCGAGATGGACTTGAGCTGCCTGGACGTGATTCTCGGAACATGTGAAGGGTCCTCAGCGTTCGGCCTTCCCATGGCTCTGTGTGAGTAAGAGGTGCGTGCTTTGAAATCTTCAAGCGTCCTGGCAGTATTTTTCTTCTGAGGCAGAGAGCTTCTTGCTGGGGCACGGAGCCTGGTGGCTTGGGGACTGGTGAAGGGGCAGTAGGCGGTTCAACAGTGCGTGGATAGATATTCAAGGCCTCCGTTCTCTCCGCGTTCCTGGAGTGGCAGCGGGAGGGGGTGGCCGATGGTGGGAGGAGAAGCGATGCCGCGTCCTTGTGGACTGAAAAGCTAAGTTGTTTGTTTGTTTTTTCCCCTCTGCTGTGTTCGGTAGCGAGCGATAAGAAGTCAACCCTCCCGGTGTCCTCCCTTCTGGGGATGGAACGGAAAAGAGAACGGCGAGCTCGGGAGCTTGGTCGAAGCGAGGCGAGAACCGTCCTGCTGGGAGCGGAGCAGCCATCGCTGACCGGGAGATAAGTGTCGGGTCTGGAAATCTCTCAGCTTACGGCCCACTCGGGTCTAGGGAGGGAAGTCACGTTTGCTTAGACAGCGAGTCCGAGCGGAGGTTCTCGAGGTGCTTCCTTGGTAGCTCCCGTTTGTCAGGGGTGCTGGTTTCTCTGGAACACGGTGTCCTTCTCAGCAGACGCTTGGCTCGAGGAGGAAGACGCAAGGTGGTAAGGTTTCTGGCTGCCTCTCATGTGTTTCTCTCTTGTTGCTCTCTCGTATTGGCCAATACGTTCTGTCTGTCTGTTTCTGTTTGTGTCGTTGTCCTTGCTCTGCTTCTGCCGTGTCTTTGTACAGCACACTTGCAGGCATTCCAGGTGAGCATCTCCAAGGGTTAAGGGCTCAGGAGCCAATGGGAATGCTGCAGGTACGCAAGTCGCGCAAGGGAGAGCGGTGGTGCGTCATGGCTGAATGACTCAGTGTTCTTGTAGAGGAACCGATACATAGGCGAGAGGGGGGGGAAGGGCTAAAGGATAGAATTCCCACAGCCACAGACTTTAGTGAGTGAGAGCTAACACTGGGCTTTTTTGGCCACCCTTGCAGAGGAATCAGTGCGTGGCCGTGGGCGGAGAATAAATCGTCCGAGATGTACTTGAGCTGCCTGGACGTGATTCTCGGAACACGTGAAGGGTCCTCAGCGTTCGGCCTTCCCATGGCTCTGCGTGAGTAAGAGGTGCGTGCTTTGAAATCTTCAAGCGTCCTGGCAGTATGTTTCTTCTGAGGCAGAGAGCTTCCTGCTGGGGCACGGAGCCTGGTGGCTTGGGGACTGGTGAAGGGGCAGTAGGCGGTTCAACAGTGCGTGGATAGATATTCAAGGCCTCCGTTCTCTCCGCGTTCCTGGAGTGGCAGCGGGAGGGGGTGGCCGATGGTGGGAGGAGAAGCGATGCCACGTCCTTGCGGACTGAAAAGCTAAGTTGTTTGTTTGTTTTTTCCCCTCTGCTGTGTTCTGTAGCGAGCGATAAGAAGTTAACCCTCCCGGTGTCCTCCCGTCTGGGGATGGAACGGAAAAGAGAACAGCGAGCTCGGGAGCTTGGTCGAAGCGAGGCGAGAACCGTCCTGCTGGGAGCGGAGCAGCCATCGCTGACCGGGAGATAAGTGTCGGGTCTGGAAATCTCAGTTTACGGCCCACTCGGGTCTAGGAAGGGAAGTCACGTTTGCTTAGACAGCGAGTCCGAGCGGAGGTTCTCGAGGTGCTTACTTGGTAGCTCCCGTTTGTCAGGGGTGCTGGTTTCTCTGGAACACGGTGTCCTTCTCAGCAGACGCTTGGCTCGAGGAGGAAGACGCAAGGTGGTAAGGTTTCTGACTGCATCTTATGTGTTTCTATCTTGTTGCTCTCTCGTATTGGCCAATACGTTCTGTCTGTCTGTTTCTGTTTGTGTCTTTGTCCTTGCTCTGCTTCTGCCGTGTCTTTGTACAGCACACTTGCAGGCATTCCAGGTGAGCATCTCCAAGGGTTAAGGGCTCAGGAGCCAATGGGAATGCTGCAGGTACGCAAGTCGCGCAAGGGAGAGCGGTGGTGCGTCATGGCTGAATGACTCGGTGTTCTTGTAGCGGACCCGATACATAGGCGAGAGGGGGGGGAAAGGGCTAAAGGATAGAATTCCCACAGCCACAGACTTTAGTGAGTGAGAGCTAACGCTGGGCTTTTTTGGCCACCCTTGCAGAGGAATCAGTGCGTGGCCGTGGGCGGAAAATAAATCGTCCGAGATGTACTTGAGCTGCCTGGACGTGATTCTCGGAACACGTGAAGGGTCCTCAGCGTTCGGCCTTCCCATGGCTCTGCGTGAGTAAGAGGTGCGTGCTTTGAAATCTTTAAGCGTCCTGGCAGTATGTTTCTTCTGAGGCAGAGAGCTTCCTGCTGGGTCACGGAGCCTGGTGGCTTGGGGACTGGTGAAGGGGCATAGGCAGTTCAACAGAGCGTGGATAGATATTCAAGGCCTCCGTTCTCTCCGCGTTCCTGGACTGGCAGCGGGAGGGGGTGGCCGATGGTGGGAGGCAGCGGTGCGATGGTGGGAGGAGAAGCGATGCCGCATCCTTGCGGACTGAAAAGCTAAGTTGTTTGTTTGTTTTTTCCCCTCTGCTGTGTTCGGTAGCGAGCGATAAGAAGTCAACCCTCCCGGTGTCCTCCCGTCTGGGGATGGAACGGAAATGAGAACAGCGAGCTCGGGAGCTTGGTCGAAGCGAGGCGAGAACCGTCCGGCTGGGGGAGCGGAGCAGCCATCGCTGACAGGGAGATAAGTGTCGGGTCTGGAAATCTCTCGGCTTACGGCCCACTCGGGTCTAGGAAGGGAAGTCACATTTGCTTAGACAGCGAGTCCGAGCGGAGGTTCCCGAGGTGCTTACTTGGTAGTGGGAGAAACAGGGCTCCCGTTTGTCAGGGGTGCTGGTTTCTCTGGAACACGGTGTCCTTCTCAGCAGACGCTTGGCTCGAGGAGGAAGACGCAAGGTGGTAAGGTTTCTGACTGCCTCTTATGTGTTTCTCTCTTGTTGCTCTCTAGTATTGGCCAATACGTTCTGTCTGTCTGTTTCTGTCTGTGTCTTTGTCCTTGCTCTGCTTCTGCCGTGTCCTTGTACAGCACACTTGCAGGCATTCCAGGTGAGCATCTCCAAGGGTTAAGGGCTCAGGAGCCAATGGGAATGCTGCAGGTACGCCAGTCGCGCAAGGGAGAGAGGTGGTGCGTCATGGCTGACTGACTCAGTGTTCTTGTAGAGGAACCGATACATAGGCGAGAGGGGGAGAAAGGGCTAAAGGATAGAATTCCCACAGCCACAGACTTTAGTGAGTGAGAGCTAACGCTGGGCTTTTTTGGCCACCCTTGCAGAGGAATCAGTGCGTGGCCGTGGGCGGAGAATAAATCGTCCGAGATGTACTTGAGCTGCCTGGACGTGATTCTCGGAACACGTGAAGGGTCCTCAGCGTTCGGCCTTCCCATGGCTCTGCGTGAGTAAGAGGTGCGTGCTTTGAAATCTTCAAGCGTCCTGGCAGTATGTTTCTTCTGAGGCAGAGAGCTTCCTGCTGGGGCACGGAGCCTGGTGGCTTGGGGACTGGTGAAGGGGCAGTAGGCGGTTCAACAGTGCGTGGATAGATATTCAAGGCCTCCGTTCTCTCCGCGTTCCTGGAGTGGCAGCGGGAGGGGGTGGCCGATGGTGGGAGGAGAAGCGATGCCGCGTCCTTGCGGACTGAAAAGCTAAGTTGTTTGTTTGTTTTTTCCCCTCTGCTGTGTTCTGTAGCGAGCGATAAGAAGTCAACCCTCCCGGTGTCCTCCCGTCTGGGGATGGAACGGAAAAGAGAACGGCGAGCTCGGGAGCTTGGTCGAAGCGAGGCGAGAACCGTCCTGCTGGGAGCGGAGCAGCCATCGCTGACCGGGAGATAAGTGTCGGGTCTGGAAATCTCAGTTTACGGCCCACTCGGGTCTAGGAAGGGAAGTCACGTTTGCTTAGACAGCGAGTCCGAGCGGAGGTTCTCGAGGTGCTTCCTTGGTAGCTCCCGTTTGTCAGGGGTGCTGGTTTCTCTGGAACACGGTGTCCTTCTCAGCAGACGCTTGGCTCGAGGAGGAAGACGCAAGGTGGTAAGGTTTCTGACTGCATCTTATGTGTTTCTATCTTGTTGCTCTCTCGTATTGGCCAATACGTTCTGTCTGTCTGTTTCTGTTTGTGTCTTTGTCCTTGCTCTGCTTCTGCCGTGTCTTTGTACAGCACACTTGCAGGCATTCCAGGTGAGCATCTCCAAGGGTTAAGGGCTCAGGAGCCAATGGGAATGCTGCAGGTACGCCAGTCGCGCAAGGGAGAGCGGTGGTGCATCATGGCTGACTGACTCAGTGTTCTTGTAGAGGACCCGATACATAGGCGAGAGGGGGGGAAAGGGCTAAAGGATAGCATTCCCACAGCCACAGACCTTAGTGAGTGAGAGCTAACGCTGGGCTTTTTCGGCCAGCCTTGCAGAGGAATCAGTGAGGGGCCGTGGGCTGAGAAGATATCGTCCGAGATGGACTTGAGCTGCCTGGACGTGATTCTCGGAACACGTGAAGGGTCCTCAGCGTTCGGCCTTCCCATGGCTCTGTGTGAGTTAGAGGTGCGTGCTTTGAAATCTTCCTTGCTCTGCTTCTGCCGTGTCCTTGTACAGCACACTTGCAGGCATTCCAGGTGAGCATCTCCAAGGGTTAAGGGCTCAGGAGCCAACGGGAATTCTGCAGGTTCGCAAGTCGTGCAAGGGAGAGCGGTGTTGCGTCATAGTTGACTGACTCAGTGTTCTTGTAGAGGACCCGATACATAGGCGAGAGGGGGGGAAAGGGCTAAAGGATAGAATTCCCACAGCCACAGACCTTAGTGAGTGAGAGCTAACGCTGGGCTTTTTCGGCCACCCTTGCAGAGGAATCAGTGAGGGGCCGTGGGCTGAGAAGAAACCGTCCGAGATGGACTTCAGCTGCCTGGACGTGATTCTTGGAACACGTGAAGGGTCCCCAGCATTCTGCCTTCCCATGGCTCTGTGTGAGTAAGAGGTGCGTGCTTTGAAATCTTCAAGCGTCCTGGCAGCATGTTTCTTCTGAGGCAGAGAGCTTCCTGCTGGGGCACGGAGCCTGGTGGCTTGGGGACTGGTGAAGGGGCAGTAGGCGGTTCAACAGTGCGTGGATAGATATTCAAGGCCTCCTTTCTCTCCGCGTTCCTGGACTGGCAGCGGGAGGGGGTGGCCGATGGTGGGAGGCAGCGGTGCGATGGTGGGAGGAGAAGCGATGCCGCATCCTTGCGGACTGAAAAGCTAAGTTGTTTGTTTGTTTTTTCCCCTCTGCTGTGTTCGGTAGCGAGCGATAAGAAGTCAACCCTCCCGGTGTCCTCCCGTCTGGGGATGGAACGGAAATGAGAACAGCGAGCTCGGGAGCTTGGTCGAAGCGAGGCGAGAACCGTCCGGCTGGGGGAGCGGAGCAGCCATCGCTGACAGGGAGATAAGTGTCGGGTCTGGAAATCTCTCGGCTTACGGCCCACTCGGGTCTAGGAAGGGAAGTCACATTTGCTTAGACAGCGAGTCCGAGCGGAGGTTCCCGAGGTGCTTACTTGGTAGTGGGAGAAACAGGGCTCCCGTTTGTCAGGGGTGCTGGTTTCTCTGGAACACGGTGTCCTTCTCAGCAGACGCTTGGCTCGAGGAGGAAGATGCAAGGTGGTAAGGTTTCTGGCTGCCTCTCATGTGTTTCTCTCTTGTTGCTCTCTCGTATTGGCCAACACGTCCTTTCTGTCTGTTTCTGTCTGTGTCTTTGTCCTTGCTCTGCTTCTGCCGTGTCCTTGTACAGCACACTTGCAGGCATTCCAGGGAGCATCTCCAAGGGTTAAGGGCTCAGGAGCCAACGGGAATTCTGCAGGTACGCCAGTCGCGCAAGGGAGAGCGGTGGTGCGTCATGGCTGACTGACTCAGTGTTCTTGTAGAGGACCCGATACATAGGCGAGAGGGGGAGAAAGGGCTAAAGGATAGAATTCCCACAGCCACAGACTTTAGTGAGTGAGAGCTAACGCTGGGCTTTTTTGGCCACCCTTGCAGAGGAATCAGTGCGTGGCCGTGGGCGGAGAATAAATCGTCCGAGATGGACTTGAGCTGCCTCGACGTGATTCTCGGAACACGTGAAGGGTCCTCAGCGTTCGGCCTTCCCATGGCTCTGTGTGAGTAAGAGGTGCGTGCTTTGAAATCTTCAAGCGTCCTGGCACTATGTTTCTTCTGAGGCAGAGAGCTTCCTGCTGGGTCACGGAGCCTGGTGGCTTGGGGACTGGGGAAGGGGCATAGGCGGTTCAACAGAGCGTGGATAGATATTCAAGGCCTCCGTTCTCTCCGCGTTCCTGGAGTGGCAGCGGGAGGGGGTGGCCGATGGTGGGAGGAGAAGCGATGCCGCGTCCTTGCGGACTGAAAAGCTAAGTTGTTTGTTTGTTTTTTACCCTCTGCTGTGTTCGGTAGCGAGCGATAAGAAGTCAACCCTCCCGGTGTCCTCCCGTCTGGGGATGGAACGGAAAAGAGAACAGCGAGCTCGGGAGCTTGGTCGAAGCGAGGCGAGAACCGTCCAGCTGGGAGCGGAGCAGCCATCGCTGACTGGGAACTAAGTGTCGGGTCTGGAAATCTCTCGGCTTACGACCCACTCGGGTCTAGGAAGGGAAGTCACGTTTGCTTAGACAGCGAGTCCGAGCGGAGGTTCCCGAGGTGCTTCCTTGGTAGTGGGAGAAACAGGGCTCCCGTTTGTCAGGGGTGCTGGTTTCTCTGGAACACGGTGTCCTTTTCAGCAGACGCTTGGCTCGAGGAGGAAGACGCAAGGTGGTAAGGTTTCCGGCTGCCTCTCATGTGTTTCTCTCTTGTTGCTCTCTCTTATTGGCCAATACGTTCTGTCTGTCTGTTTCTGTATGTGTCTTTGTCCTTGCTGTCCTTCTGCCGTGTCCCTGTATAGCTCATGTGCAGGCATTCCAGGTGAGCATCTCCACGGGTTAAGGGCTCAGGAGCCAACGGGAATTCTGCAGGTTCGCAAGTCGCGCAAGGGAGAGCGGTGGTGCGTCATGGCTGACTGACTCAGTGTTCTTGTAGAGGAACCGATACATAGGCGAGAGGGGGGGAAAGGGCTAAAGGATAGAATTCCCACAGCCACAGACTTTAGTGAGTGAGAGCTAACGCTGGGCTTTTTTGGCCACCCTTGCAGAGGAATCAGTGTGTGGCCGTGGGCGGAGAATAAATCGTCCGAGATGGACTTGAGCTGCCTGGACGTGATTCTCGGAACACGTGAAGGGTCCTCAGCGTTCGGCCTTCCCATGGCTCTGTGTGAGTAAGAGGTGCGTGCTTTGAAATCTTCAAGCGTCCAAGTATGTTTCTTCTGAGGCAGAGAGCTTCCTTCTGGGGCACGGAGCCTGGTGGCTTGGGGACTGGTGAAGGGGCATAGGCGGTTCAACAGAGCGTGGATAGATATTCAAGGCCTCCGTTCTCTCCGCGTTCCTGGAGTGGCAGCGGGAGGGGGTGGCCGATGGTGGGAGGCTGCGGTGCGATGGTGGGAGAAGCGATGCCGCGTCCTTGCGGACTGAAACGCTAAGTTGTTTGGTTGGTTTTCCCCCCTCTGCTGTGTTCGGTAGCGAGCGATAAGAAGTCAACCCTCCCGGTGTCCTCCCGTCTGGGGACGGAACGGTAACGAGAACAGCGAGCTCGGGAGCTTGGTCAAAGCGAGGCTCGTTGAGCTGCTGGGGGGAGGGGGTCTCTGGCGCCGCTCTCGGGTGATGCTGCTGGGTAGGAGGGGTCTATCGCGTCGCTCTCGGGTTGTGCTGCTTGGGGGGTTCTCTGGCTCCTCTCTCAGGTAGCGCTGCTTGAGGGGAGTCTTTGGCGCCGCTCTTTGGTGAGGCTGCTGGGGCGGGACACTGGCGCCGCTCTCGGGTCGCAATACTGGGGTGGGGTTTCTGGTGCCAAATTCAGGTGACGCAGATGGGGGGCTCTCTGGCACCGCTCCTGGGTGACGCTGCTGGGGGGGGGACTCTGGAGCTACTCTCGGGTGATGCTGCTGGGGGGGGGGTCTCCAGCGGTGCTCTAGGGTCGCGCTGCTGGGGGGGGTCTCTGGCGCCGCATTCGGGTGATGCTGAGCGGGGGTCTCTGGCATCACTTTCAGGTGATGCTGCTGGGGTGGGTCTCTGGCACCGCTCTCGGGTTGTGCTACTGGGGGGGGGCTCTGGCGCCAATCTCCTGGAACTGCTGGGGGTGAGGGTCTCCGCTACTGGGGGAGGGGGCTCTGGCTCCGCTCTCGGATGACGCTGCTGGGGGGTGTCTCTGGTGTCACTCTCAGGTGGAGCTGCTCGGTGGATCTCTGACGCCTCTTTCAGGTGATGCTACTGTGGGGGGGTTTCTGGCGCTGCTCTTGGGTGACACTGCTGGGGGGGGGATCTCTGGTTCCGCTCTCAGGTCGCGCTGTTGTGGACGGTCTCTGGTGCTGCTCTCGGGTTGCGCTGCTGGGGGGGTGGGTGTCTGGCGCTGGTCTTGGGTCACGCTGCTGAGGAGGGGTCTCTGGGTCCGCTCTTGGGTCGCGATGCTGGGGGGGGGGTCTCTGGTGTCTCTCTCGGGTGGCGCTGCTGGGGGGGTCTCTGGTGCTGCTCTCGGTTTGCGCTGCTGGGGAGTCTGTGGTGCTGCTCTCGGGTGGCGCTGGTGGGAGGGGGTCTCTGACGCTGCTCTCGGTTTGCGCTGCTGGGGGGGTCTCTGGCGCTGCTCTCGGGTGCCGCTGGTGGGGGGGGGTCTCTGACGCTGCTCTCGGTTTGCGCTGTTGGGGGGGGGTCTCTGGCGCCGCTCTCGGGTGGCGCTGCTGGGGGGGGTCTCTGACGCTGCTCTCGGTTTGCGCTGTTGGGGGGGGTCTCTGGCGCCGCTCTCGGGTGGCGCTGTTGGGGGGGTCTCTGGTGCTGCTCTCGGGTGGCGCTGTTGGGGGGGTCTCTGACGCTGCTCTCGGGTGGCGCTGTTGGGGGGGTCTCTGGCGCTGCTCTCGGGTGGCACTGCTGGGGGGGTGGGTGTCTGGCGCTGGTCTTGGGTCACGCTGCTGAGGAGGGGTCTCTGGGTCCGCTCTTGGGTCGCGATGCTGGGGGGGGGGTTTCTGGTGTCTCTCTCGGGTGGCGCTGCTGGGGGGGTCTCTGGCGCTGCTCTCGGGTGGCGCTGGTGGGGGGGGTCTCTGACGCTGCTCTCGGGTGGCGCTGTTGGGGGGGGTCTCTGGCGCCGCTCTCGGGTTGCGCTGCTGGGGGGGGTCTCTGGCGCCGCTCTCGGGTTGCGCTGCTGGGGGGGGTCTCTGACGCTGCTCTCGGGTGGCGCTGTTGGGGGGGGGCCTCTGACGCTGCTCTCGGTTTGCGCTGCTGGGGGGGTCTCTGGTGTCTCTCTCGGGTTGCGCTGCTGGGGGGGTCTCTGGTGCTGCTCTCGGGTGGCACTGTTGGGGGGGTCTCTGACGCTGCTCTCGGTTTGCGCTGCTGGGGGGGTCTCTGGTGCCGCTCTCGGGTTGCGCTGCTGGGGGGGTCTCTGGTGCCGCTCTCGGGTTGCGCTGCTGGGGGGGTCTCTGGTGCCACTCTCGGGTGGCGCTGTTGGGGGGGGTCTCTGACGCTGCTCTCGGGTTGCGCTGCTGGGGGGGGTCTCTGGTGCTGCTCTCGGGTGGCGCTGTTGGGGGGGGTCTCTGACGCTGCTCTCGGGTTGCGCTGCTGGGGGGGTCTCTAGTGCCACTCTCGGGTGGCACTGTTGGGGGGGTCTCTGACGCTGCTCTCGGTTTGCGCTGCTGGGGGGGTCTCTGGTGCCGCTCTCGGGTTGCGCTGCTGGGGGGGTCTCTGGTGCTGCTCTCGGGTGGCGCTGTTGGGGGGGGGGTCTCTGACGCTGCTCTCGGTTTGCGGTGTTGGGGGGGTCTCTGGCGCCACTCTCGGGTTGCGCTGTTGGGGGGGGTCTCTGGCGCCACTCTCGGGTGGCGCTGCTGGGGGGGGTCTCTGGCGCCGCTCTCGGGTGGCGCTGCTGGGGGGGTCTCTGGTGCTGCTCTCGGGTGGCGCTGTTGGGGGGGTCTCTGGTGCTGCTCTCGGTTTGCGCTGTTGGGGGGGTCTCTGACGCTGCTCTCGGGTTGCGCTGCTGGGGGGGTGGGTGTCTGGCGCTGGTCTTGGGTCACGCTGCTGAGGAGGGGTCTCTGGGTCCGCTCTTGGGTCGCGATGCTGGGGGGGGGGTCTCTGGTGTCTCTCTCGGGTGGCGCTGCTGGGGGGGTCTCTGGTGCTGCTCTCGGTTTGCGCTGCTGGGGGGGTCTCTGGTGCTGCTCTCGGGTGGCGCTGGTGGGAGGGGGTCTCTGGTGCTGCTCTCGGTTTGCGCTGCTGGGGGGGTCTCTGGCGCTGCTCTCGGGTGGTGCTGGTGGGGGGGGGTCTCTGACGCTGCTCTCGGTTTGCGCTGTTGGGGGGGGTCTCTGGCGCCACTCTCGGGTGGCGCTGCTGGGGGGGGTCTCTGGCGCCGCTCTCGGGTGGCGCTGCTGGGGGGGTCTCTGGTGCTGCTCTCGGGTGGCGCTGTTGGGGGGGTCTCTGGCGCTGCTCTCGGGTGGCGCTGCTGGGGGAGTGGGTGTCTGGCGCTGGTCTTGGGTCACGCTGCTGAGGAGGGGTCTCTGGGTCCGCTCTTGGGTCGCGATGCTGGGGGGGGGGTCTCTGGTGTCTCTCTCGGGTGGCGCTGCTGGGGGGGTCTCTGGCGCTGCTCTCGGGTGGCGCTGTTGGGGGGGAGTCTCTGACGCTGCTCTCGGTTTGCGCTGTTGGGGGGGGTCTCTGGCGCCGCTCTCGGGTTGCGCTGCTGGGGGGGTGGGTGTCTGGCGCTGGTCTTGGGTCACGCTGCTGAGGAGGGGTCTCTGGGTCCGCTCTTGGGTCGCGATGCTGGGGGGGGGTCTCTGGTGTCTCTCTCGGGTGGCGCTGCTGGGGGGGTCTCTGGCGCTGCTGTCGGGTGGCGCTGGTGGGGGGGGTCTCTGACGCTGCTCTCGGGTGGCACTGTTGGGGGGGGGTCTCTGGCGCCGCTCTCGGGTTGCGCTGCTGGGGGGGGGTCTCTGGCGCCGCTCTCGGGTTGCGCTGCTGGGGGGGTCTCTGGTGCTGCTCTTGGGTGGCGCTGTTGGGGGGGGGTCTCTGACGCTGCTCTCGGTTTGCGCTGCTGGGGGGGTCTCTGGTGTCTCTCTCTGGTTGCGCTGCTGGGGGGGTCTCTGGTGCCGCTCTCGGGTGGCGCTGCTGGGGGGGGGTCTCTGGTGCCGCTCTCGGGTGGCGCTGTTGGGGGGGGGTCTCTGGCGCTGCTCTCGGTTTGCGCTGTTGGGGGGGTCTCTGACGCTGCTCTCGGTTTGCGCTGCTGGGGGGGTCTCTGGTGCCGCTCTCGGGTTGCGCTGCTGGGGGGGTCTCTGGTGCCGCTCTCGGGTTGCGCTGCTGGGGGGGTCTCTGGTGCCGCTCTCGGGTGGCGCTGTTGGGGGGGGTCTCTGACGCTGCTCTCGGGTTGCGCTGCTGGGGGGGTCTCTGGTGCTGCTCTCGGGTGGCGCTGTTGGGGGGGGTCTCTGACGCTGCTCTCGGGTGGCGCTGCTGGGGGGGTCTCTGGTGCTGCTCTCGGGTGGCACTGTTGGGGGGGTCTCTGACGCTGCTCTCGGGTTGCGCTGCTGGGGGGGGTCTCTGGTGCTGCTCTCGGGTGGCGCTGTTGGGGGGGGTCTCTGACGCTGCTCTCGGGTGGCGCTGTTGGGGGGGTCTCTGACGCTGCTCTCGGGTTGCGCTGCTGGGGGGTGGGTGTCTGGCGCTGGTCTTGGGTCACGCTGCTGAGGAGGGGTCTCTGGGTCCGCTCTTGGGTCGCGATGCTGGGGGGGGGTCTCTGGTGTCTCTCTCGGGTGGCGCTGCTGGGGGGGTCTCTGGTGCTGCTCTCGGTTTGCGCTGCTGGGGGGGGTCTCTGGTGCTGCTCTCGGGTGGCGCTGGTGGGAGGGGGTCTCTGACGCTGCTCTCGGTTTGCGCTGCTGGGGGGGTCTCTGGCGCTGCTCTCGGGTGCCGCTGGTGGGGGGGGGTCTCTGACGCTGCTCTCGGTTTGCGCTGTTGGGGGGGGGTCTCTGGCGCCGCTCTCGGGTGGCGCTGCTGGGGGGGGTCTCTGGCGCCGCTCTCGGGTGGCGCTGTTGGGGGGGTCTCTGGTGCTGCTCTCGGGTGGCGCTGTTGGGGGGGTCTCTGACGCTGCTCTCGGGTGGCGCTGTTGGGGGGGTCTCTGGCGCTGCTCTCGGGTGGCGCTGCTGGGGGGGTGGGTGTCTGGCGCTGGTCTTGGGTCACGCTGCTGAGGAGGGGTCTCTGGGTCCGCTCTTGGGTCGCGATGCTGGGGGGGGGGGTCTCTGGTGTCTCTCTCGGGTGGCGCTGCTGGGGGGGTCTCTGGCGCTGCTCTCGGGTGGCGCTGTTGGGGGGGGTCTCTGACGCTGCTCTCGGTTTGCGCTGTTGGGGGGGGTCTCTGGCGCCGCTCTCGGGTTGCGCTGCTGGGGGGGGTGGGTGTCTGGCGCTGGTCTTGGGTCACGCTGCTGAGGAGGGGTCTCTGGGTCCGCTCTTGGGTCGCGATGCTGGGGGGGGGTCTCTGGTGTCTCTCTCGGGTGGCGCTGCTGGGGGGGTCTCTGGCGCTGCTCTCGGGTGGCGCTGTTGGGGGGGGTCTCTGACGCTGCTCTCGGTTTGCGCTGTTGGGGGGGTCTCTGGCGCCGCTCTCGGGTTGCGCTGCTGGGGGGGTGGGTGTCTGGCGCTGGTCTTGGGTCACGCTGCTGAGGAGGGGTCTCTGGGTCCGCTCTTGGGTCGCGATGCTGGGGGGGGGTCTCTGGTGTCTCTCTCGGGTGGCGCTGCTGGGGGGGTCTCTGGCGCTGCTCTCGGGTGGCGCTGGTGGGGGGGGTCTCTGACGCTGCTCTCGGGTGGCGCTGTTGGGGGGGGGTCTCTGGCGCCGCTCTCGGGTTGCGCTGCTGGGGGGGGGGTCTCTGGCGCCGCTCTCGGGTTGCGCTGCTGGGGGGGTCTCTGGTGCTGCTCTCGGGTGGCGCTGTTGGGGGGGGGTCTCTGACGCTGCTCTCGGTTTGCGCTGCTGGGGGGGTCTCTGGTGTCTCTCTCGGGTTGCGCTGCTGGGGGGGTCTCTGACGCTGCTCTTGGGTTGCGCTGCTGGGGGGGTCTCTGGTGCCGCTCTCGGGTTGCGCTGCTGGGGGGGTCTCTGGTGCCGCTCTCGGGTTGCGCTGCTGGGGGGGTCTCTGGTGCTGCTCTCGGGTGGCGCTGTTGGGGGGGGTCTCTGACGCTGCTCTCGGGTTGCGCTGCTGGGGGGGTCTCTGGTGCTGCTCTCGGGTGGCGCTGGTGGGGGGGGGTCTCTGACGCTGCTCTCGGGTTGCGCTGCTGGGGGGGTCTCTGGTGCCGCTCTCGGGTGGCACTGTTGGGGGGGTCTCTGACGCTGCTCTCGGTTTGCGCTGCTGGGGGGGTGGGTGTCTGGCGCTGGTCTTGGGTCACGCTGCTGAGGAGGGGTCTCTGGGTCCGCTCTTGGGTCGCGATGCTGGGGGGGGGTCTCTGGTGTCTCTCTCGGGTGGCGCTTCTGGGGGGGTCTCTGGTGCTGCTCTCGGTTTGCGCTGTTGGGGGGGTCTCTGGCGCCGCTCTCGGGTTGCGCTGCTGGGGGGGTGGGTGTCTGGCGCTGGTCTTGGGTCACGCTGCTGAGGAGGGGTCTCTGGGTCCGCTCTTGGGTCGCGATGCTGGGGGGGGGTCTCTGGTGTCTCTCTCGGGTGGCGCTGCTGGGGGGGTCTCTGGCGCTGCTCTCGGGTGGCGCTGGTGGGGGGGGTCTCTGACGCTGCTCTCGGGTGGCGCTGTTGGGGGGGGGGTCTCTGGCGCCGCTCTCGGGTTGCGCTGCTGGGGGGGGGGTCTCTGGCGCCGCTCTCGGGTTGCGCTGCTGGGGGGGTCTCTGGTGCTGCTCTCGGGTGGCGCTGTTGGGGGGGGGTCTCTGACGCTGCTCTCGGTTTGCGCTGCTGGGGGGGTCTCTGGTGTCTCTCTCGGGTTGCGCTGCTGGGGGGGTCTCTGGTGCTGCTCTCGGGTTGCGCTGCTGGGGGGGTCTCTGACGCTGCTCTTGGGTTGCGCTGCTGGGGGGGGTCTCTGGTGCCGCTCTCGGGTTGCGCTGCTGGGGGGGTCTCTGGTGCCGCTCTCGGGTTGCGCTGCTGGGGGGGTCTCTGGTGCTGCTCTCGGGTGGCGCTGTTGGGGGGGGTCTCTGACGCTGCTCTCGGGTTGCGCTGCTGGGGGGGTCTCTGGTGCTGCTCTCGGGTGGCGCTGGTGGGGGGGGTCTCTGACGCTGCTCTCGGGTTGCGCTGCTGGGGGGGTCTCTGGTGCCGCTCTCGGGTGGCACTGTTGGGGGGGTCTCTGACGCTGCTCTCGGTTTGCGCTGCTGGGGGGGTCTCTGGTGCCGCTCTCGGGTTGCGCTGCTGGGGGGGGTCTCTGGTGCTGCTCTCGGGTGGCGCTGTTGGGGGGGGTCTCTGACGCTGCTCTCGGTTTGCGCTGTTGGGGGGGTCTCTGACGCTGCTCTCTGGTTGCGCAGCTGGGGGGTGGGTGTCTGGCGCTGGTCTTGGGTCACGCTGCTGAGGAGGGGTCTCTGGGTCCGCTCTTGGGTCGCGATGCTGGGGGGGGGGTCTCTGGTGTCTCTCTCTGGTGGCGCTGCTGGGGGGGTCTCTGGTGCTGCTCTCGGTTTGCGCTGCTGGGGGGGTCTCTGGTGCTGCTCTCGGGTGGCGCTGGTGGGAGGGGGTCTCTGACGCTGCTCTCGGTTTGCGCTGCTGGGGGGGTCTCTGGCGCTGCTCTCGGGTGGCGCTGTTGGGGGGGAGTCTCTGACGCTGCTCTCGGTTTGCGCTGTTGGGGGGGGGGTCTCTGGCGCCGCTCTCGGGTGGCGCTGCTGGGGGGGGTCTCTGGCGCCGCTCTCGGGTGGCGCTGCTGGGGGGGTCTCTGGTGCTGCTCTCGGGTGGCGCTGTTGGGGGGGTCTCTGACGCTGCTCTCGGGTGGCGCTGTTGGGGGGGTCTCTGGCGCTGCTCTCGGGTGGCGCTGCTGGGGGGGGGGTCTGGCGCTGGTCTTGGGTCACGCTGCTGAGGAGGGGTCTCTGGGTCCGCTCTTGGGTCGCGATGCTGGGGGGGGGTCTCTGGTGTCTCTCTCGGGTGGCGCTGCTGGGGGGGTCTCTGGCGCTGCTCTCGGGTGGCGCTGTTGGGGGGGGTCTCTGACGCTGCTCTCGGTTTGCGCTGTTGGGGGGGGTCTCTGGCGCCGCTCTCGGGTTGCGCTGCTGGGGGGGTGGGTGTCTGGCGCTGGTCTTGGGTCACGCTGCTGAGGAGGGGTCTCTGGGTCCGCTCTTGGGTCGCGATGCTAGGGGGGGGTCTCTGGTGTCTCTCTCGGGTGGCGCTGCTGGGGGGGTCTCTGGTGCTGCTCTCGGGTGGCGCTGGTGGGGGGGGTCTCTGACGCCGCTCTCGGGTTGCGCTGCTGGGGGGGGTCTCTGGCGCCGCTCTCGGGTTGCGCTGCTGGGGGGGTCTCTGGTGCTGCTCTCGGGTGGCGCTGTTGGGGGGGTCTCTGGCGCTGCTCTCGGGTGGCGCTGTTGGGGGGGGTCTCTGACGCTGCTCTCGGGTGGCGCTGTTGGGGGGGGTCTCTGGCGCTGCTCTCGGGTTGCGCTGCTGGGGGGGTGGGTGTCTGGCGCTGGTCTTGGGTCACGCTGCTGAGGGGGTGGGTCTCTGGGTCCGCTCTTGGGTCGCGATGCTGGGGGGGGGTCTCTGGTGTCTCTCTCGGGTGGCGCTGCTGGGGGGGTCTCTGGCGCTGCTCTCGGGTGGCGCTGGTGGGGGGGGGGGTCTCTGACGCTGCTCTCGGGTGGCGCTGTTGGGGGGGGTCTCTGGCGCCGCTCTCGGGTTGCGCTGCTGGGGGGGGTCTCTGGTGTCTCTCTCGGGTTGCGCTGCTGGGGGGGTCTCTGGTGCTGCTCTCGGGTTGCGCTGCTGGGGGGGTCTCTGGTGCCGCTCTCGGGTTGCGCTGCTGGGGGGGGTCTCTGGTGCCGCTCTCGGGTGGCACTGTTGGGGGGGTCTCTGACGCTGCTCTCGGTTTGCGCTGCTGGGGGGGTCTCTGGTGCCGCTCTCGGGTTGCGCTGCTGGGGGGGTCTCTGGTTCCGCTCTCGGGTTGCGCTGCTGGGGGGGTCTCTGGTGCTGCTCTCGGGTGGCGCTGTTGGGGGGGTCTCTGGTGCCGCTCTCGGTTTGCGCTGCTGGGGGGGTCTCTGGTTCCGCTCTCGGGTTGCGCTGCTGGGGGGGTCTCTGGTGCTGCTCTCGGGTGGCGCTGCTGGGGGGGTCTCTGGTGCCGCTCTCGGGTTGCGCTGCTGGGGGGGTCTCTGGTTCCGCTCTCGGGTTGCGCTGCTGGGGGGGTCTCTGGTGCTGCTCTCGGTTTGCGCTGCTGGGGGGGTCTCTGACGCTGCTCTCGGGTTGCACTGCTGGGGGGGTCTCTGGTGCTGCTCTCGGGTGGCGCTGTTGGGGGGGGGTCTCTGACGCCGCTCTCGGGTTGCGCTGCTGGGGGGGTCTCTGGTGCCGCTCTCGGGTGGCACTGTTGGGGGGGTCTCTGATGCTGCTCTCGGTTTGCGCTGCTGGGGGGGTGTCTGGTGCCGCTCTCGGGTTGCGCTGCTGGGGGGGGGTCTCTGGTGGTGCTCTCGGGTGGCGCTGTTGGGGGGGGGTCTCTGGTGCTGCTCTCGGTTTGCGCTGTTGGGGGGGTCTCTGACGCTGCTCTCGGGTTGCGCTGCTGGGGGGGTGGGTGTCTGGCGCTGGTCTTGGGTCACGCTGCTGAGGAGGGGTCTCTGGGTCCGCTCTTGGGTCGCGATGCTGGGGGGGGTCTCTGGTGTCTCTCTCGGGTGGCGCTGCTGGGGGGGTCTCTGGTGCTGCTCTCGGGTGGCGCTGGTGGGGGGGGTCTCTGACGCCGCTCTCGGGTTGCGCTGCTGGGGGGGGTCTCTGGCGCCGCTCTCGGGTTGCGCTGCTGGGGGGGTCTCTGGTGCTGCTCTCGGGTGGCGCTGTTGGGGGGGGTCTCTGACGCTGCTCTCGGTTTGCGCTGCTGGGGGGGTGGGTGTCTGGCACTGGTCTTGGGTCACGCTGCTGAGGAGGGGTCTCTGGGTCCGCTCTTGGGTCGCGATGCTGGGGGGGGTCTCTGGTGTCTCTCTCGGGTGATTGTTCTGGGAGTGGTCTCTGGCCCCTCTCTCCGGTGATTCTTCTGGGAGTGGTCTCTGGCCCCTCTCTCGGGTGATTGTTCTGGGAGTGGTCTCTGGCGTCTCTCTCCAGTGATTCTTCTGGGAGTGGTCTCTGGCGTCTCTCTCGGGTGATTCTTCTGGGAGTGGTCTCTGGCGTCTCTCTCCGGTGATTCTTCTGGGAGTGGTCTCTGGCCCCTCTCTCGGGTGATTCTTCTGGGAGTGGTCTGGGGAGATGGTCTGGGAGTGACCTGGGGAGATGAGATCTTGGCAAACCCGCAGCAGGGAGAAGGAAAAGGAGCAGGCCCCTGAGCCTGATGTGTAAAAGGGAAGTCAAATCCCCCGGAGCCATTGATTCCCCTATGAGGGGCACGTACAATATACATACATTGCTAATGCTTAGATATATTTGCTATTTGTATAGGAGTAAGACATGACAAAGGTCAAGGCCTGTCACAGGTAATAACTTATAATAAGGAGACGAGGGGAAGTGAAACCAGTCTTCTGTTAAGTAGAGATATGGATAGATTCCACATCCTTTAAACTTGTGACCGGCTCAAGCAGGAAAGGGAAAAGGGAAGTATGGCTTGCCCATTGTTCAGCAAGTAGGCATTGTATTTAACCTCATTTGGAAAATTAACCTGACCTATAGGAATGCTAAATATCAAAGATGAAGTAACCTATCATGTTAAGGCACCTAAACCAGGAAAGATGTGAACCCTATAAAAACCCCTGCCTATGAGATGTTGGGGGTCGGCTATGATTTGAACATTGAGTTCCTTAGCCGTACCGTGGTTGCAACCAATAAACTTGAGTTGGACCCAGCCTGAAAGTGTGACTCTCTTCTTGGGGTAAATCAGACTAGCCTCCAAGGGGACGAAACCAGCAATTTATGCAACAAGCCCCTCCCGGAGGAATGAAAACAAATAGCTAAGGAGGGAAGGGAAATGGACATTTGCTGAAGTGTTGAGAGAGGACAGAAAAGTGTCTCGGCAGCATGTGACAAGTTCGGTCAACCTGTTCGCTGAGGAGCCTCATCTAGTGGGTCCAGTTAACTGGGGGGGGCGGGCCTGGAGCAGCACCCCGCCCCCCATAGGCAGAGATCTGCTTCACTGTCACAGGGCCCCTTGCACTGCAGGCAGAGAGCCGCCAGCCTGTCCACCTGTCCCCGTTAATTAGCTAACCAGTTAAACAGGATTTTACATCCCTCATTCCAGCTGGCCTCAAAGATCAAACGGACGGTCTCCTAGGGTCTCTGCAGGTGCCCCTGTGGCCCGTCTCTCTACAGAGATCTCACAGCAGGGGCCGGGTACTAAAGGCACCAAGCAGCTGGCGGAATCACGGAGAACAAGGGGTACGGGGTCGGGGGCAGGGTGAGACCCTCTGGACCAGAGGCAGGGGGTCCAGGCTGCCAAATGTGTCGCGGAGAACCTCCATCTATCGGACGCGGCTTCCTCTCCGCGCTTGCAGAACTGAGCAGCTAAAAGTGTTAGAAGCCAAATCAGAGCGGCTCGTGTGTGTGTCAGAAAGGGCTACGGGGAGCCAATTGCGACGGCAGCTGTTTGTGACGTCACACCGGCCCCAGGACTGCGGCGTCATCGAGTGGCCGCCGAGAATTCACGAGTCCATCGGCTGCTCCGTGAACCGACGTGGACCGGCCCCGGCCCCACCAGCTCTGCTTTCCCTGGCCGCCACCCTTCCCCACGTGCCTCAGTTTCCTCCTCTGCAATCACCTCATCCCCTCCCCTGGATCCGGCACCTGCCCCTCGCTCCCCAGCGGGGCCCAGGCTGCGCTGCAGCCCGGCCGGCCACTCCCGCCCGTCACTCGCAGGACCAGCCGCGGCCCCGCCCCCTGAACTGCGCCGTGGCCTGCTGCTCCTGCCCAGCTCCAACCAGGCGGGCTTTGGGGCGGGAGGGGCGCCCGGATGGGCGGAGGGAGCCGCAGTGGCCTGTGGGAGATGGAGATGTGGCAACTACATCTCCCAGCAGCCACTGCGGGGTCAGCAGCACGTGAGAGGGGCAGGGACCCGCGCCTGCTCTCCCAGCGCACAGTGCGGGGCGTCCTGATTGGAGCGCCAATGGAGCGTGACTCAAGGGCGTGTCCTAAAGCTAAGGGTGGCCAATAGGCTGTCGCGGACTGATCATAATGGACTGCTCTGTCCGCGAATGGGCTGTGAGTAAAGGGCGTGTTCTGAATCGGAGGCGCCCAATAGGCTGACCCTGCTGCACCTTAACGGACAGCTGTGTCTGCAAATGGGGTGTAACTAGGGAGCACGCCCTGCCACTGCTCTCGACCAATAGGCTGTCCGGGGTGGGGTATCTGGCCTGGGGGAGACACCCCAGGCCAGACACCCCACCCCCAGCCCGCTCCCCCATCTTCCCCGCGCCCCCCCTCCTCCCCCAGGCCAGACACCCCCACCCCCAGCCCGCTCCCCCATCTTCCCTCGCGCCCCCTCCTCCCCCAGGCCAGACACCCCACCCCCAGCCCCCTCCCCCATGGTGGAAGGAGGCAGGCGGGAGCTGATATGCATGAGTACTGTGTGTGGTAGCTTCATGGACCCACCTGTCAAACCCCTTGCTGCCTCTTCTAGAGGCAAGAGGGGGAGACAGGAGCTGGTGCTGGCTTCGCAGAGCTGCCTGCCTGCCTGCCCACGCTGCTGCCTGTGCCTGAGGAGTGTGCAGAGAGGGGGCGTTGATGTGTAAAAGGGAAGTCAAATCCCCCGGAGCCATTGATTCCCCTATGAGGGGCACGTACAATATACATACATTGCTAATGCTTAGATATATTTGCTATTTGTATAGGAGTAAGACATGACAAAGGTCAAGGCCTGTCACAGGTAATAACTTATAATAAGGAGACGAGGGGAGGTGAAACCAGTCTTCTGTTAAGTAGAGATATGGATAGATTCCACATCCTTTAAACTTGTGACCGGCTCAAGCAGGAAAGGGAAAAGGGAAGTATGGCTTGCCCATTGTTCAGCAAGAGTGAATGAATGTAATACAGCTGTAACCGCAAAGTCAGCAAGTAGGCACTGTATTTAACCTCGTTTGGAAAATTAACCTGACCTATAGGAATGCTAAACGTCAAAAATGAAGTAACCTATCATGTTAAGGCACCTAAACCAGGAAAGATGTGAACCCTATAAAAACCCCTGCCTGTGAGATGTTGGGGGTCGGCTCTGATTTGAACATTGAGTTCCTTAGCCGTACCGTGGTTGCAACCAATAAACTTGAGTTGGACCCAGCCTGAAAGTGTGACTCTCTTCTTGGGGTAAATCAGACTAGCCTCCAAGGGGACGAAACCTTGCAATTTATGCAACAGCGTGACAGTCAGACGGGGCCATGGCAGCGCGTTCCTGCATGGAAGCATTTGGCGCGGCGTGTGGCTTTTGCAGGGGCACGTGTTCGTGACGTATTCCAGTCAGACGGTGTCCTGGCCGCAGTGCCAGGCGGATCCTAGGGTCCCACTCCTGGAGAGTAACACCCCTCCCCTCCCCAGCCGGAGCCTGCAATGGCCCAGACAGTCTGAGAGGGCCAGAGGGAAGAGGCAGGCGGGACAGGGACTCGGACTCAGGGCCCCACCCGTGACTGCAGCGGGAGCTGGCAGACGCTGAGATGGACACGCGCCCTCTCAGGGGGTCTCTTGTTTTGACAGTTCACACCTGGCAACCCCACTCGGTCTCCCATGATGCACTGATGTGGGCGGGGGGATTGTAACTCCTTGGCGCGTTCTGGCACGAGGCAGGAGCTGTGCGTCTCACATCCCTCGCGGGGCAACAAACAGCAGTCACGTGGGCGCTGTGAGCTCTCACAATGTAGCGTCGTGCCGGCACGTGTGGCGCAGTGGACGCCCGCGCCCCGTCCCACGGACCGGAAGTGACGTTTGCTCGGTCCACGGCCTGACAGCAACCGACTGGGAACCATGACCGGAAGGTGTCCAGGTACGTGCTCCAATCGCGCCCCCCGGGAACAGGGCTCGGAGTCGATTGGGGGGGATTTGAGAGCAGCCTTCAACTTCCTGAAGCGAGGTTCCAAAGAGGCTGCAGAAAGGCTGTTCTCAGTGGTGACAGATGGCAGAACAAGGAGCAAAGGTCTCAAGTTGCGGTGGGAGAGGTCTAGGTTGGATATTAGGAAAAACTATTTCCCTAGGCGGGTGGGGAAACACTGGGATGGGTTCCCTAGGGAGGCAGTGGAGTCTCCATCCCTAGAGGTGTTTAAGTGTCGGCTTGACACAGCCCTGGCCGGGTTGATTTAGTTGGGATTGGTCCTGCCTAGCGCAGGGGGCTGGACTTGACCTTCTGAGGTCTCTTCCAGCTCTGTGGTTCTAGGATTCTGAGAGAGCGTCTGCACTGGCATGTGCTTTTACGCAAGAGCATCCGTGCCAGTGTGGACGCTCTCTTGCGCAATAAACTCCGACGGCCG